>NC_058132.1:18315947-18332176 GCF_016433145.1 Gracilinanus agilis | reverse complement strand
CTTCACCTCTACCACTAGCATGGGCCCTGGCTCTGCCGCCGCTGCGGCTTCAGTCTGGAGCTCCTCGGGGTCTGCGGGTGCCCACGTGTCCAGCCGCTCCTCCCGGCGCTAGTGGACCTGCTCAGGGCCCGCCCCTTCAGAACTCTCCTAGCAAAGCCTCGTCCCGCCCCCGCAGATGGGGATGAGCTATTGGAGCCTAGCCACGCCCCCTTCCCAACACTCTACCCTCAGCATCGCCCCAACCCAGCCCTCAGATTCGCCCCCTCCCTCCGAACACCCCGCCTTCTTTCTCCGTCCCTTTCCTAATCCCAGGTCCTCGGACTCCGCCCCTTTCTGTAGCAGATTTCCCCCAGCCCCGCCCCGTTGGGAGTTCCCAGACCTAAGCCCCGCCCCCTCCTTCAGTTAGCAGTCACGCCCCTTCCCACACCACGCCCCTTCCTCAATATATCTCCCTTGGACTCCGCCCCTCTCGGTAGTTCAGTCCTCAGTCCCGCCCCCTTCCCGACTGCCCCGTCCCCGGGCTCCGCCCCGCCCTGCCAGGTCGCACCGGCAGGCTGGCTGAGTCCAGGCTCTCGGTCGGGGCGCCTGAAGCTCCGCCCCGGATCCGGAAGGGGCGGGCGGCCGCAGGAGGGGGCGGACCGGAGCCGCCGGGGTAAGTACCTCCTAGCGGACCTGGGTCCGAGCCAGCCCACGGAGCTACAGGTAGGGCTCGCCCCCTGCGGTCTTTCGAGACCTGGGGCTCCAGGAGGGACTGGAGGAGAGGTGCTCGCTTGCCCTGGACCTCCTGGGGCTGGAGGAGAGATGCCCGAGGGACTGGGGGAGGGGGTGTTCCTGCTTGGGGGGAGGGATGTCTGGGGCCGAGGGGTTGGGGAAGGGGAGATGCCCGAGGAGCAGAGGAGATTCCTGGGGCCCCCGAGGGGCCAGAGTCGGGAGGGGCAGTGCTGCTCACTGGGCACCGCCCCCGCCCCAGAAACATGTCTCCGGAGGAGTGGAAGTACCTCGCGATCCTCCTTATCTCCATCCCCATCGGCTTCCTCTTTAAGAAGGCGGGTGAGTGCGCTTCCCCTTTCTCCCCTTTCCGTGGGCCGGCAGACTGAGGGGGGAGAGAGTGAGAGGCCTGCAGGGGAGGGAGGGGGAAGGGCTCCTTTCCTGACCCCGCCTCTGCCCTCCCCGCCCCAGGCGCAGGGCTGAAGCAATGGGGATCCGCCGGGGTGGGTCTGGCCCTGACGCTGCTCACCTGTGGACCCCACATTCTCCACTCGCTCGTCACCATCCTTGGCACCTGGATCATCATGGAGATCCGGCCCAGGTAATGGCCAGCCCCGTCCCCCTTCGGCGGAGGAGACCCCAGATGAGCCGCTCCCCTGTCTCTGAAGTGAGCCCCTTCTCCTGGCTGGGGATGCTGGGCAGCCCTTCCCTTTGGCCTCCCTCCTTTGTCCTTCTGTTCCCAGCTGAGAGGAACCTGGGGCCACAACTGAGGGCCGAGTCTCTTTCTCTTTCTCCCTTCTCGGCAGGGCCTGCCATGCCCTGGCACTGGCCTGGACCTTCCTCTACCTCCTCTTCTTCCGAATGGTCACTGTATTTGGACTCCCAGCCCCCACACCTTTCACCAATGCCGTGCAACTGCTGCTCACGCTCAAGGTGAGGCCCCTGAACTACATATAGCTCCCAGCTGCCCCAGGGAGAGTACCTATTAGCACCCTCAGGACCATCCGCTTCCCCAGAAGGTCCCTGCTGGGTCTAGCTACCCCCAGGCTCTAAGAACCTTCCGGGAGACAGCCAGGACCAACTGGCCTCCCCTTCCCTGAGGAACCTGCTGGCCAGTGAAGTTGGGGGACGGGAGGGGTTGCTGCTGGGAGCTGGCCTTTTCTCATCCACTTGACTCCCGGATTCAGACTAGAGCTGGAAGGGACCTTGGGGGCCCCGTGCATCTTATAGATTCTCTTACAGAGCTTGGGGGCTCACTTAACAGGGAGGACACTGAGGCACTGGGGGGTTAAGCCACACGGGCAGTATGGCACTGGAGCCAGGTCCTCTGACCCTTCTTGAGCCAAGTTGCCGTGGACGTGAGCTCCTTGGGGGAGATGGGGCCCAGCCCTGATCCTGTGTCCATTCCCAGCTGGTGAGCCTTGCCAGTGAGGTGCAGGAGCTGCGGGCGCAGAAGGAAGACCCCTCAAAGCCTCCACCAGTGGGGCAGCTCCTTGCCGTTCCCTCACTGGCCCAGACCTTGAGCTACAGCTACTGCTACGTGGGCCTCCTGACTGGTGAGCAGCCCCTGCCTGGTGGCCAGCCATCTGCTCACCCTTGTCACCTCGCTGCCCGCAACCCTTGTCCTTGGCTTTCATCGCCTCCTCGCGCAGGGCCTCAGCAGCTGCCTATCCCACCCCCTTCCCCAAAGGAACGGCCATGCAGTTAGGAGAAGCTCAGCACCTCTGAGGGCAGCGGGTGCCACTCGGAACACCTCCTGGGGGCTTCCCTCCCCCTCCTCCAGTATTCCTTCACGGCCGGCTCCTCTCAGCCCAGGGGAGAGCTTCCTGGGCCTCCTGAGCCTTCTCTTCTGGCAGCAGAGGCCCAGCTTCCTCAGATGGGCCTCGAGGTTTGCCCTCTCCAGCTTTCCGTGTCCTCCTTAGATGGCAGTGCCCAGTACTGAGTACGTTGCTATGACCCCCCCCACACACAACAGCACCCAAGGTGGGATTAGCTTTGAGCTGCCACGTCCCACTGCCGACTTGTTGAACTTGTGGTCCACTATGAACACCTGTCTCATCGTGCCTCCCCATCATCTTCTAATGACTAGCTGTTGGATGTGGCCTCAGGAAGAGCCGAGTTCAAATCTCACCTGTGACTCTTAATCGGCTCAGTGGCCCTAGGCAAGTCATGCACCATCCCTGGGCCTGACTTCTCCTTTGGTAAAATGAGGCACTCGGTCCCTTTCCGGATCTACCTCCCAGCTGTCAAATGAAGGAGGTAGCCTGGCTAGGGCCCTGTGAGGGACAGGCAGTGTAGCCCAATGGGCAGGGCACTGGGCATCCTGGCTCTGTGACTACGGCAAGGTTGCTCCATCTCAGCCTCAGTTTCCCCTCTGTGGAATGGGCCTCGCTCAGGCCCCCATCTCCGTCACTGCCCTCCGTGTGCGTGTCGTGTCTCCTCTCTGCCGTGTCCTCACCTGCCCTGACGTGCCTCCCCTCTCCCCGGCAGGCCCCTTCTACCGCTACCGGACGTACCACGACTGGCTGCACCAGGGTTTGGCGGCCGCGGCCGTGCCCAGCTGGGAGCCCCTGTTGCTGCGGGCCCGGCCGGCCCCGCTCTTCGGGCTGCTCTTCCTGCTGTCCTCCTGGCTCTTCCCGCTGGAGGCTGTGCGGGAAGATGCCTTCTACGGCCGCAGCCTGGCCTTCCGCCTCTTCTACATGCTGCCCGTCTTCTTTGCCTTCCGAATGCGCTTCTACGTAGCCTGGATCGCAGCCGAGTGTGGCTGTATAGCCGCTGGCTTCGGGGCCTACCCCGTCGGGGCCAAGTCCAGGGCGGGAGGTGGCCCCACTCAGCCCTACCCTGCCCCGGACAGGTCAGCGTTCCACGAGAGGCTGTGGGGGCCGAGGGATGCGCCTTCTCCCTGCCGTCACGGGGCGGCTCCAGCCTCTTCCCCATTGACCGTGGGTGCCACGACCAGTGGGAGAGCCCGGGGAGCGTGGTGGCCGTGGGCAGCCCTGCCCTTGGCGGTGGCCAGCCTAGAGGCGGGAACATTCCTCCCAGCAGCTGAGGGAGCCCCCCGATCCGGCCAAGCTGGACCCTGTCGTGCAGGGGCGGCCTTGTGGGAGCCTTGAGAGGAGGCCCAGCAGGCAGAGGGTTGGCTTCCCCAGGGCCTGGCAACAAGGAACCGCTCTTCCCCTCCCCACAGGCTGGGCTCCTGCCGCCTCGAGCACCATGTCACCCCTGGTAGCTGGGGGGCCTGGGGGGGGGGGCGTCGCCGTCTCTCTGTCCCCTGCTCCCCCCTGATAATCACAGTGGTGAAGGAGGCCCAGGCAGGCCCTTGGAAGTCGTGGAAGGGGAGCTAGAAGCCCCTCCTGACCCCAGGGCTCTTCTTCTAGCCCGGAAGCTGGGGCCACCACCAAGTATGACTACGAGACCATCCGCAACATCGACTGTTACGGGACCGACTTCTGTGTCCGGGTCCGAGACGGGATGCGGTACTGGAACATGACGGTGCAGTGGTGGCTGGCCCAGTACATCTACAAGACGGCCCCGGCCCGCTCCTACGTGCTGAGGTGAGCAGGCTGCTGCGGGCCGGTGGGGAGAGGCAGGGCCCGCGGGCTGGCCAGGCCTTGACCCCTCCCGCCGCCTCGCAGGAGCGCCTGGACCATGCTGCTGAGCGCTTACTGGCACGGCATCCACCCCGGCTACTACCTGAGCTTCCTGACCATCCCCTTGTGCCTGGCCGCAGAGGGCTGCCTGGAGTCGGGCCTGCGGAGCCGCCTGGGCCCAGAGGCCCAGCACGCCTGGGACTGGCTTCACTGGTTCCTGAAGATGCGGGCCTACGACTACATGTGCATGGGCTTCGTCCTCCTCTCGCTGCGGGACACGCTCCGCTACTGGGCCTCCATCTACTTCTGCATCCACCTCCTGGCCCTGGCCGGCCTGGGGTTGGGGCTGGCCCTGGGCGGGGGCGGCCCTGACCGCCGGGCGAGGGGCACCCGGGGGCACCCGGAAGCCAAGACTCCCCCGAACAAGCCCCCCACGCCCCCAGACAAGTTGCGGGAGGAGTGAGGGCCTCCCGGGGCTGAGCACCCCCGAGCTTTGAGGGGGGTTGGGAAGTGGGACCCCAGAACCCTGGGGGAGGGGAGGGGGCTGCTGAGCCGGGCCCCCAGAAGGCTGGAGACCCGGAGCCTGGATCCCCCAAGGGACAGGAGAGTGGGACCGCTGGGTCCCTGAGGGAGCAGGCAGCTCCGAGGCCCCGGGGAGCCTTATTCCTGGGGCGACGTGGCTGGGAGCCCTGATGCCAGCTTCCCCCGGGGCCGGCTCCTTGGGGGGATTTTAATTTTCTCAATAAAGAGCCTTGGACAAAAGCTGCTCTGGTGCCTGTCTGGGAGCGGGGAGGGAGGGGCAGGGCTTCTGCCCGGAAGGCTCTGGACTACAGCCCCCAGCAGGCCTTGCGCCAGATGCCCGCAGGGCCTTCGCCCAGCTGTGGGAGGGGCCGGCCCCGCCCTGGCCTTACCTGGGCCCTCACTCAGGTTCCCAGCCCAGCTGGAGCCCCGGGGACAGACGCTGGAATGGAGGCCGGGGGAGGAAGTGGGGACCACTGGGTCCCTCGCGGGCCTGGTCCAGGTCCGGGGGAGGGGGCAGGGGATCTGGGGGGGTGGGAGGGGTTCCAGGAAAGCTGTCACTTCAGACTGTTCCTGGGACCCTTCTGAAAGGAAGAAGGAAGTGACCCGGGGCCCCAGGGCGAAGTCCTGGGGTGGGGGTGGGGTGGCTCAGGAAGGGGATGTGGGGTTCGGGGAGATCGGGGACTGCCTGGGAGAGGGGAGCCTTGGCTCGGAATCCTGAGGGGGCTGGCTCTCCCACGGAGGAATTTAAGCATCAGAGTGAATGGGGAAGGGGGGTGCTTGGCCCGGGAAAGAAAGGGACTGCCAAAGGGATATGCGGGCCCCTAAGGGGGCCCATGGGCCAAGCCCCCGTGCCTCAGAGCATGGAAACCAAGCTGGGAGAGTGGCTGTGATCGCCCTTTCTCTCCCCTCCTGGGTCCCCTTTTTCCTCCCCACCTTCAGGCCCATCCCTGTCAGCCCTCCTTAGCCAGCTCCCTAGCTCGGCCACAGTGAGATACCGGGGGCCCGGGATACCTCCCTGGGGAGCCCCAGAGCCACATCTGGAGCAGAGCAGGCAGGACGACCAGCCACGGGGAAAAGCTGCCCCAGCAACATCCCCAGAAGAGCCTCCAGAATCCCAGGCCCTCCGGGAGCTGCCCTGGCCCATGGAGGCCAAACGGCATCTGTGGTGAGAGCCCACCTTTCTTCCTTCTCTCCGAGTCTCTTCTTCTCCCTGTGCCTCTCTCCCTGGCCCCCTACCTGGCAGCTGCTCCTCCCTCCTCTCTTCAAGGCCCGTGTCTGCTCTCCCCAGGAAGCGTCAAGAGGGCAGGCCGACCAAGCGGGTGACGGGCATAAGAGGATCCAAGGGGGCCCTGCTCCTGGGCCGAGCTTGGGCTCCTTTGGCTGCAATCCCAAAGATGCTAGAACCCTGGAGGTCCACCCTGATGAAGATTGGGGGTGAGTGGGGCCCGTGGACATCCGGGGCCCGGCAGGGCCCTGACCACGGGCTCACTGATGTCCCCTTCCTCCTCCAGGCCAGTACGGGGCAGGCACCGAGTCCTACTTCAGACTACTTCGGTTCCTGCTGGGCTTGAACATTCTGGGGGCCTTGTTCCAAGGAGCTCTGACCCTGCTGCCTCTCTTCCTGTTGGGTCCCCTCCCCCAGCCCCCCTCTCCTGGGGTCTCTCAGCCTTGTGGCTCCTATGACCCTCTGCCTGGGGGCCTCGTGGACTACCCCACCCTCCTAACCAACCTACTCTCTGGAGAGGTAAAGACTCCCCCCTCCCCTTGGCTGTCTGCCTCCTGAAACCCTGCCTTAGACCCCAGGACTTCAGAGCAAGGACACCACACAGCCAATCCCCTCTTGCTGTTTGCTGTTCAGTTTCATTCATATCTCCTCTTCTGGTTTTCTTGGCAATATACTAGTTTGCCACTTCCTTTTCCAGCTAATTTTTTTTATAATTGAGGAAACTGAGGCAAACAGGGCTAAGTGATTTGCCCAGAGTCACAAAGCTCATGTCTGAGGCCTGATGGAAACTCAGGGCATCCTAATTTCAGGCCGAGCACTATTCACTTTGCCACTTAGCTGCCCTTAATCTCATTTTACAGAGGGGTAAACTGAGGCTTCAGAGGGCAATTAGTGATTAGTTAGGCATGGGGTGGGCTCTGGTCTCCAAGCTGGGTCCCCTGATTCCCCTTCTAGATGGCCCCATCTGGCACTTTTGTCCCTGCCAGGGTCACCTGGAGTGGTCCCCCCTCTTCTATGGCTTCTACCCAGCACAGCTGAGAGGTGGCACCTTCCAGCTGCCCATCGCCTACCTGTTGTCCACTTTTGTGTCGGGCCTCCTGTGCCTTCTTCTGATCCTCCGCAGGTGGGATGGGGTGGGGGACCTCTATTTCCCAAGGCCCCTGGCCCGAAGCCCCCTCCCTGCATCCCTCCCATAAATCTGCAGCAGCTCCAGCCCCTCTCTCAGCCCCATTGACTCCACCCCCAGGTCCGTATCCGGCCTCAAGCAGACCCTGCTCAGCGAATCGGGGGCTCTCACCAGCTACAGCCACCGGATCTTCTCCGCTTGGGACTTCAGGCTCCAGGGCGCCGGCCCTGCGGAGCTCCGCAGAGGGGCGCTCCGCTATGAGCTGCAGGTAACTGGGGGGACGGCAGGGAGAGCAGGACCATGGACAGGGCCCACCAGCCTAAGCTGCGGCTGAGGCTCCGGGAGAGGGCGAGGGCGGGAGGAGCTTCGAACTGAGAACGCGCAGGGAGACGAACTAACCGGGACTGGACAGGGCAGACTCGGAGGCGTCCCGGCGCCTGACGGCCGTCGGTTCTCCCCGTCTGGGCCAGGTGGAGCTGGAGGAGGCCGCAGCGAAGAAGAGCGCTGAGGCCCGGAGCCGGGGACAATGGGCTGCGCTGTGGGGGGCTCGGGCCCTGCTTAACCTGCTCATGCTAGCCTTGCTCGGGGCCGCCTTCTACGGGATCTACTGGGCCACGGACCCCGACGGGAGGCTGCAGGTGTGACCAGATGCTGAAGCAGGGAAGGGACTGGAGCTGGGGCCGGGATTCGGGAGCCAGGGAATGCTCTAGGGAGCAGGGAGGGAGAGTCTCAGCTGCTCTGTTCCCAGCTCCGTTCTCCCCCTTTAGAACGACCCTGTGGTCCAGGAAGTCCCCATCCTGAAGCTTCTGGTCGCCTATCTGCCGTCCATCTTCATGTCCGGTGCTAACCTGATCCTGCCGCCAGTCTTGGGCCTTCTCACCAGCCTCGAGGGCTACACTCGGAGCCGCCAGATCCAGCTCATCCTCCTCAGGTGGCCCAGCCAGAGGGACCGCCCCGGGTCAACCCTAGCTCCTGACAGCCCCTTTGGGCGCTGCCAGCCCTTCTCACACACCCCTCTTTCCTGCCAGGACCGTGTTTCTCCGACTGGCCTCGCTAGTGGTCCTGCTCGGGGCCCTCTGGAAGCAGATCACCTGTGGGGGCAACCCCGAGGCTGAGGCCTGCGCCACCTGCGGCTACGCCCACAGGGAACTACCGGTGATGCCAGGATCCCAGAGAAAGGGCCAAGGCTGGGACCCCTGAAGTCCTGAGGGGCGGGGCCTGGGCCCGCAGGGGTGGAGCCTGAGGGGCGGGGGCCTGGGTCCGCGGGGGTGGAGCCTGAGGGGCGGGGCCTGGGCCCGCAGGGGTGGGGTCCGAGGGGCGGGCCCTGGGTTCGCAGTGGATGGAGACCAGGGGAGGGGCCACCAAGCAGGGACCCGGAGTGCTGGGTTCCCAAGGGAGCGGGGACCAGGGGACCGAGAGTGAGGCCTTGTGTTTTTCCTGACAACTCCCACTCCCATCCCCAGTGTTGGGAGACTCGGCTAGGGCAGGAGATGTACAAGCTCCTGCTGTTTGACCTACTGACCTGCCTGGCCGTGCCTCTGCTGGTTCAGTTCCCACGCAAGTACGCTTCAGGGTCTCCCGCCACCGCACCCCGCCCTTTTCTCCTCTTTCCCTCCCCAGGCCTGCTCCCATGCCGAATTACAGAATCCACTGCTTCTATCAGGCCTATAGCCCCGCCACGCCATTGAGGCCTGCCTCCTCCCCCCTGGGATTGGGCCGCAGCGGGGAAGGAAAGCGTGGGGGGGCCGAGCTGTTTGAGCATTGCCAGGTGCCCGTTGGGTATTCAGACCAGGGCACGTGCAAGCTTGAGACCTGAAAGGAAAACCTGGGACGGGATCAGAGCAGGCCTTGAGCTGGATTCTTCTCGTGCTTCTTTTCCAGACTCCTGGGCAGCATGTGCAGGGGTCCTCTGGGCCGTCTGTTGGGAACCCTGGAGTTCCAAGTCCCAGACGAAGTATTGGGGCTAGTGTACGGGCAGACGCTTGTCTGGGTTGGTGGCTTCTACTGCCCCCTCCTGGCGCTACTCAACACAGCCAAATTCCTACTCCTCTTCTACCTAAAGAGGGTGAGGGGAGCGTCCTGGACGCCTGAGACCCAGTGGAATGGAGGAGAGGGGACCTGGCATCCGGAGCGGGGAAGGTGTTGGGGAGGAGGCAAAAGGGTGCCTGGCATCCAGAGGGATGGGACTGCAATGGGGGTGCCTCTGATCCACTGACTCCTCTCCCCCTCTACAGTTTACTCTCTTCACCTTCTTCTCACCTGCTTCTCGCACCTTCCGGGCCTCCTCAGCGAACTTCTTCTTCCCACTGGTGCTGCTCCTGGGCTTGGCCCTGTCCGCTGTCCCCGTGCTCTATGGCATTTTCGTGTATGTGCGGAAGGTGTCCTCCCGCCCCCAGACCCTTTATCCTTCATTCCTGTTACTTGTCTTTCGTGGTTAGGGCGATGCTTTGTAAACAGGGGGGTTTAGGCTGGGAACTCGGGTGCCTGAATGCCTAAGCCCTGATCCCTAAGCCGGTTCTTTGGTGCACGACAAGCCCTGCTGGTGGGAGTCAAACTTCCATCAGGCCCCGAAGCTCCGAGAGGGCAGTAACAGAACTAGGACATTTCCACCCAAGCCCTGCACCTCCAAATCCAAGGCCCTCAGCTCTCTAACTCCCCACTACAATTGGGAACCCGTCCTGTCCTCACTGTAATCTCTATTTCTAGGATCCCACCGTCCAAGCTGTGTGGTCCCTTCCGGGGCCAAGTAAACATTTGGGCTTCGATACCTAATGCCATCCAGGGCCTGTCTCAGGGTGTCCAAGATTTCCTTTTCTCCCTGGGGACCCTCAGCTTCGCTGTCCCTCTGATGCTGGCATCCAGGTGAGGCAAGGGTGCCCGGGAAGAGGGGGGGAAGGGGCAAGGGGACACTCGGCCCCCCTTTATGCCCTGTCCTTCCTGCCCTCTCCGCCAGCATCCTGATGGTTTACACCTTGACTCTGGCCAGTTCCTACGGCCGCCTGGTCTCCACGCTGAAGGGACAGATCAAGATGGTAAGAGGACCCTCGGGACTGACTGGGTGGACGGAGTGGGACAGAGTTGGCCTAGGATTGATTCGCTTCTCTCTCTCTGGGCCTTAGGAGAGCGAGAGTAAAGTGCTGTTGGCCCAGAGGATTGTGGAACTCAGCGGAAAGAACCAGGAGCTCCTCTGACCCACAGCTGAGGAGCCACTGCAGCGTGTTCGGGGATACTGGCCAACTCTCACTCGTCAGGAATATGAAACATGAAGACTACAAGTCCCATGAGGCCTTGGGACAGAGTGCCGCGGAGGCCTCTGGGAGACAGGAGCACAGATGGGTGGGGTGTAAGAGCCGTCCAATCTGTAAGCCACAGGTTCCCGTTAGGGACCCAGGCATCCGAGTCCCCAGTCTTAACTCTTTCAATAAATGTAGTCTCGGCCTCTGGGCGCCTCAATTTCTCTCGGGTCAGCTCCCAGGACGCCCGAAAAAGAAACGACCGGGGGGGGGGAGGGATGAGGGGCCGGGAAAGGAGATTAACCAATTAATTTCCGGTGTTCGAGTTGGGGCGGGACCAACGCGATGAGCCAAGGCTGCGCACCAGCTTCCTGAGACGGCTATTACTTTCAACCAATCAACGTCCGGGGCCGGGAGGCGGGGCGAATTACAGAGCCGACTTTACCGGCCAATAGAAAGAGGGGAGCGCAGTTAGGAGGCCGAACCGGGGGCGGGATCAACGAAGCTGTGAAGGAAGAAGCGGAGGGACCATGAATATTCTCCCGAAGAAGAGTTGGCACGTCCGAAATAAGGACAATGTCGCTCGCGTACGGCGAGACGAAGCTCAGGCTCGGGAGGAGCAGCGGGAACGGGAGAGACGGGCATTATTGGCCCAACAAGAGGTGCGTGGCCCGGCGACGAGCGGGCGCAGGCGCGAGCGGGGTGGCTGAGCCCCCGCGCGCATGCGTGGGGGCGGGGCCCTCCTTGATGTAGGGTTCCATTCCCCTCCTCCACTAGGGGTCGAGGCGGGGCATCCCCGCTGTGCACCTATCGTAGCGTACAAAATATGGTGGTTCAGAGGGTATCCCACGTGTGCTTGAAGACTTGGGGTCCCTCGAAGTAGCCCCCCACGGATCGTCCCCAGCACCTCAGCATCCCCACCAGTGGGCATCCCTCCCTGCACCAGCTCTGGGGCCCGGCTGAGTATGAAGTGGCCCTGGCTGGTTGGGGCACGCGGGACCCCAAGCCGCCGGCCCTGGTGGGGCCCGTCACCGACAGGGAGCCGAGATGGCCCCCGCGGCCTGGCTGCCGGCTCCTTTCTTGTGTCCACTTCTTCCCAGTTCCTTCTCCCCAGCCTCTTTCCCCCAGAGACTGGTCTAGACCCGCCCCCTGGGGCCCTTCAGCCAGGCGGCTCCCTGGTGGCCTGAGGCTGGGAGGCAGGCCGGGGGTCCGCTGCCCGCACCCAGGTTCAGCCGCTTCTTCCCGTGTGGTGCCCGCTGCAAACGCAGCACGCGGGCCTGGCAGGCCCCGCGGCTCTCCCAGACACCGACTTTTCTCCTCTCTCAGGCCCGGACAGACCTTCTTCGGAAAAGAGCCCGAAGCCACGCACCCACCGGACCAGGGCCATGTGTGACCCGGGAAGGCCCCGGCCCAGTGGACCTGTTCCGGGAGCTGGTGGAGGAAGGGAAGGGGGCCAGCAGAGGGAACAAGGAGTATGAGGAAGAAAAAAGGCAGGAACAGGTAAGGGGGCCCGGCACAAGCACACCCTGAAAGGCTGCCAGCTGGCAGGGAGCTCTCCCTGGGGAGGGGGCCTCACTGGGGGGACCAGAGTCTTCGTGGGCCCTCAGCCCTGACCTCTCCCCTCCCTGGCCCCAAAGGAACAACGGGAGAAGGCGCTGGGGGTCCTGACGTACCTGGGTCAGAGCGCTGCTGAGGCCCAGACCCAGCCCCCCTGGTACCAGCTCCCTCCAGCGCCCAGGGGCACACCGTGCAGCCCTGCCCCCGACGAGAAAGCCAAGAGCCACCTGGACCCCCTGCGAGACCTGGAGAGGCAGCTGGGCAAGAAGAGGAGGAAGCAAGAAGGGGGCGGCCGCCCCAAAGAGCCCGAGAAGCTGCGACCCAAGGGGTAAGGGGCCCGGGAGGACACGGAAGCCCGAGCACAGGGAGCTGGGGAGGGGGGTTGCCAGGCGAGGGCACTGCCAGCACTCAGTGCCCCCTTGTCCCCTTGCAGCCCCGGGAAGAGCTCCTTGGAGCAGCTGCGCACAGAGCGACTCCAGAGGGAGGCGGCAGAGCGGGCCCGGGCCCAGGCCCTGATGGCCGCCTTCCGGGGAGAGCAGCCCCAAGAGGAGGAAGAGGCAGACGACCGCAAGAGACGCTACAACTCCCAGTTTCACCCGCAGCTCGCCCGGCCACCTCGGCGCTAGGAGCCTCCTGGGCCGCGCAGACGCGGGGCAGGACTGCAGACATCATATAAAACTATTTATTCATAAATATCTTCAAAAATGAAAATAGGTTTACGAAAAACAAGTCCTTCCCCAGCTGGGGAGGGGGGGAAGAGTCCCTGGCCCTGAGAGCCGCCCTTGCCCCAAGGGATGGGGGCAGGCAGGGAGGGCAGGGCCGTCGTGTGGGCCAGGGGAGGGGGAGAGGGGTGGTGGGCAGGGGTCACTGCAGGTCCCGGTCCTCCAGGTAGCGGTACTCGAAGGTGAACCCCTCCTTCTTCCGTTGGCCCCACTTCTCATAGTCAAAGTAGATGTAGGTGCCCTGGGGAGGCAGAGAGGGGGCTCAGACCCAAAGGCGGCCAAGCCCAGGCATCCAGGCTCTCGCCCCTCCGCAGACTACTGGGAGCAAAGCCCCACACGGCCTTCAGAGCTAGGCTGGGGCTTCTTCCCTTGGCTCTTGGGCCCCTCTGGAGGCCAGCTCAGGAAACAAAGGTGCCACATTCTCTCCAAAACCTATCTGCGGCCTTTGGAATCCACGGTGAGAGGGTAGGTAAAGGACTTCCCACCCAGGGCGCCCACCCCAACAGTCCAGAAATGAACGGAATATCGGGGTGCCCCAAGGGACTACACAGGGAGAGCCGGGCGCCCGGAGGCACAACCAGGAGAATCAGCATGGATGAGGCTCCAGGACCCTCTGCAATGGGCCTCTGACCCACCATCCCCCCAAGGAACAAGTCAGGGACCCGGGGTGGGTGCTGGGCCACGGAGGCCGGGTCCAAGATCTGGTTTGCCTGGGGCTCATTTTTCCTTTCTTCCCCAAGATAGTTTTTAAAAAAATAAATTAAAACTTCCAATGTTGAGTGTGTCTGGGGGGATGCAGGCAGAGGGAACGAATGCCCCTCCGGCCAAGAGATGGGGCCTGGGAATATGCCAGCACCCCAAGGCCAAAGGCCTGGAGTCCAGAGGAGCTGGGCTCCCGTCTGGCTTCAGACCCTTCCCGCCAAGCCCCGGAGGTTCTTCTTAGAGTGCAATTAAGGCAGAAGGGAGTAAAAAGGTTTGGGGTCCGCATCCCCTTGGTTCAAAGCTGCTGCCACCTGGGAGTGACTCAGGGTCACACCCCCACGCCATGCCTGGGCTCCCTCCTTCGTCCAGTGCAGGCAGCAGCCCCAGCCCTCTCCCAGGGTCTCTCCACAAGTTGGCGCCGGTGCTAAGAGGAGGGGGGCTTCACCTGTTGGGGGGCCAATGGCCAAGTGCCTCGCCAAGCCTGCTCTCGGGCGCCACTCACACAGGACAGCCCGGAGGTGGGGCCGAGGGCACGGGCCGACCGGCCACTGGGGGGGGGGGGGAAGGCTGTGGGAGAGGCCGAGGCTTCAGGCCGGGGTTCCTCACCTGCTCAAACTCATCCGTGATGGTCTTGGGCTCCTCGTGCCGCTGAAACCACATCATGTATTTGGTGTGAAATCGCCACGACTGCTTCTTGAGGGCCTTGGCAGCCAGGTACTGAGCCTTCGTGCCCTGGCGAGGGTCAAAGGGCAGGAATCAGGGCCGGCCACCCCGACCTCTGCCAGAAGCTCGGACCCCGGGAGTGGACGAGGAGGGTCAGAGGTAGACGAAGGAGGCCGGGGGCAGCCGGGCCGCTCGTCCCCAGCGTACCTCCAGATAGTAGAAGATGAAGAAGAGCGTCTCCGTGGAGAGGCGCTGGTAGAACTCCACCGTGTCCGAGTGGGGAGGCGGCATCTGATGGTGGTACAGCGGGGTCGGGCACGGGTTCCGAGGCAGGTACTGCCTGTCAGGGATGGGGAGGCAGGCGGTGAAAGCCAGCTCGGAGTCCAGCCCTTCCCTGAAGGCGCCAGCACCCCCCTTCCTCCCCCATCGGGCTCTGCCACTCGCCGCCCCGCCAGTGCCCTTGCCCACGCCGTGGGTGCCCGGTGCCTGGCCGGGGACTGACCGGATGCGCTCCGAGTCAGAAGGGTGGGGCATGTGGTGCCAGGCGGCCTCCTCCATGGCCTGCTGGTAGAGCTGCTCCTTGGTGAGGGCCACGGGCCCCAGGGGGCAGACGCCCAGCGACAGGGGGATGTTGACTTCAGACAGCTGCAGGGGGGGCTGGGCCGAGGCCGGCGGGGCCGAGCTGCTGCCCAGGAGCATGTCTGGGGGAGAAGAAGGGACAACATGTGGAGGAGGCCGCGGCCTGGCTCCCCTGGGCCCCGCGGCCCCGGCTCCACCACTCACCGCGCTCGGCCAGGTGCAGGGCAGGCACGGGGTCCTCGATGCCGGAGCTGATGGCCGCCCGCTCCGCCATGGACTTCAAGGAACTCAGCGGCTCAGGAGCCTGGGGGCAGAGGGGGCCCGGGCGGGCACACGGTCGGCACCTCCCACCCACTGCTGGGCAGATGGCGGAGGAGGGGATTTGAGCTTGTGCCTCGGTTCCCCTCTGCAGGCCAGTGGGGGCATCACCTCTGGGATGGGGGGGGCCCACCAGGAAGACAGCTGGGGGAGCCCTGCCCTGCCCTGCCTCTCCGGGGGGTTCGGGGCTTTGGAGAAGGGGGACACCCTGGGGAGTGTCCCCGGAGGTTCTCACCTTGATTTCCGGAGCTGTGCTGAACTGGGGGGGGCCGTTGAGCAGGGCCCCAGCTGCCTTGGGCTCACTGAAGCTGGGTGTCGGGGAGCTGGGGGGGTTCACGGGCAGCGGCACCAGGAGGCTGGAGCTTCCAGCGCCGCTCCCTGAGCCCCCACCCACACCCCCTGCCCCGGCCGGGGCCGCCCCGGCCGCCTCCTTCCTGGGGGCGGAAGAGAGGGCGAGACAAGGACGTCAAGGCCCCGAGGAGACAGGGACCGGGGCCGGTGCTAGAGCAGAGCGGGGTACATGGGGGCTGTTGGGGCCCAGCTGTTGGGGAGCGGGGTGGCTGGGGTCCAGAGGCCAGAGACGGAGCCCTCCGGTGGGAAGCCGTGGGGACCGAGGGGGGGTCCCAGGCTCCCAGCTTCCTGGGCTGGGCCGGGGCAGGGGGCTGGGGATGGACTCACGTGGTGGTGGGTGGGGGGTTGTGGGGCCCCTGGGGGGGCCCCAGTGCTTGGCCTCCGCCGCCGCCGCCGCTCCCACCACCGCTCAGGCTCAGCTCAGACGCGTTGTCGGCCACCACGGAGCTGTAGCCTGGGGGGCCGGAGGGGGGAGGGTCAGCTGGGAAGGGCCCCTGCGTCCCGCCCCCGCCCCCCGGCCCCCACTCACTGGTGGCCCCGTTTTGCTTGCCGCCGCTCCCGCCGGGCTGGACGCTGGGGGGCCTGGGCTGGGCTGGGCCGGTGCTGGGGGCGGGAGGGGCCACGGCCTGGGCGTAGGGGGTGGGGGTGCCCGCGTTGTGGCCCGGGGTGGGGTTGGCCTTGGGAGGTGCAGCAGGGGCCCCGTTGCTGCCCGGCCCATTGCCCAGGGCCGGGGGTGCGGGGGCAGGACCGGCCGGGTAGCTGGACGGCACGGCAGGGGACTGCGGGTGGTGGTTGCCGTGGACGGGCTTAGAGCCGTTCTTGGCCGGAGACTGAGGACAAAAAGAGAAACGGGGTCAGGGCCGGGGGGCCGCCAGGAGCCACCAAGCCGGCTGGGGCCCAGGGTCGCCCAGGAGAAGGCCCGGCCTACCTGGC
>NC_058132.1:18266036-18276417 GCF_016433145.1 Gracilinanus agilis | reverse complement strand
TTGCCCCCGCTCTGCGAATTACAACTCTCTTGTATTTAGAAGCGAACGCTTAGAGCCCCGCAGAGTGTAAGCTCCCGGAGGAGAAGGGGCCTAGGTCGCCCCGGCCCAGCCGCCCCCTGTATTACCCCACCCCACCCCCCGCCCGTCCCCAACAGCCGCTCACCTGCTTCCTCTTCACAAACCGGTGTGGGGTATCCCGAGAAAACCTCGCGGAAAGGTGGCTTCACCACTGCCCGGCTCCTCCTCGCGCATGCTCCAGGTCGTCAAAGAGGTGTCGCACGGTTCTGACGACACCGGTAAGTGTTGATTGGCTCCCCCGGGGAACCAATAAAAATCAGCGGCGGCGCCAAGCCTTGGGGGTGCGAGCCCTACGGAGGGACTTCCGTGGGGCGCTGTGGCCCCCTCCGTAGAACGGGTAGGTTAGAATCCCTGAATGTCGGGGTTGCTGAGAGAAATGACGGCCTGGGTCCCCAGGGTCCTGGGCCCCAGGCTTCCCCCAGGGAGGCCGGGGACTCAGAGCCATGGACCTTGAGGTAAAGCAGGGCGGGGAAGAACTGCACCTCCCAAAGGAACCCAGGGTAGAGGCCTGGACTGTGCAGCGGCCGGCTGCCCCGGAGCCTGCTGGGAATTGTAGTCTGCTCAGCCACTCCAATCTGGACTGACTAGGTGCGGGGTAGGAGGTTTGCGCCAGGGTCTTCCGAGGAACTTGAGGGAAGGCTCTATGGGGTCCCCACCGAAGCGGGAGAGGAAGTTGGGTGGGGGAAGCACCTCCCCCCAAAGAAAGAGAACGGAAAGCCGGGGGAGGGGCTGCAGGGTTAGGTAAAGGAGAGAAAGGGGAGCCTGGGGGACAGAACGCCGGGGTCCCTAGGGGAGCGGTGGGACGGAAAGCCCCGGGGAGGCGGGCGGGGTGCCAGTGTCCCCAGAGAAGGGGAGAGAAGATCCGGGGGGGAAGTCGCAGGGGTTTCTAGAAGAAGGAGAGGTTGGGGAAGGGCAGTCCCGAGGAGGGAGTGATGGGGTCCCCGAAATCAAGGTCCCTGAGCCCTTGCTCCTCTGGCAGCGCCATGGCCGGCGTAGGGTTCGAGGAGTTCTCGGCGCCGCCGGGCTCGGAGCTGGCGCTGCCGCCGCTCTTCGGCGGTCACATCCTGGAGTCAGAACTGGAGACGGAGGTGGAGTTCGTCGGGGGAGCCTTGGGTGGGCCAGGGCTCCGAGAGCGGGAGGAAGAAGAGGAGGCGGCCCGAGGAAGGCGTCGCCGCCAGCGAGAGCTGAGCCGTCGCAAGTACCAGGCGTTGGGCCGGCGCTGTCGGGAGATCGAGCAGGTGTGGCCCCTGGCTGGCTCTTGCCCTTCCCTTGCCAGGCTTTCTTCCACTCTGAAATTAGGGGTTTGAGTTTCCCCTAACAAGAAACCATCCAGCCATGGCTTGAAGCTCTGGAGAGAGGTGGACCCTCTCTCTCTCTCACACACACACACACAAATTGGTGACCCTCAGGTTGTTACTCTGCGATCAAATTCCTTCCCTAGATCTATTTCCTTTTCATGAAAGGTCACTGGACTTAAATGACTGAAACATTCCTTTACTAGAACCTATTTCCTGGGACTAAAATGTTATTGTAAATTGTAATTATAAATAAATGTCTGTCCCACATAATGAAGACCAAGAGAATCTTCTCAGGGAAGGAACCTTCCCAGGAATGTGTACTTTTATTCCCATCCTCAGGTGAATGAGCGGGTTTTGAACAGACTTCACCAGGTACAGAGAATCACAAGGAGACTCAGGCAAGAGCGAAGGTGAGGTTGAAAATTGGGGAAAGGGAGGAATCTAAACTGCCAGGATTGGCTGGAAAGTCTCCCTTGCCAAAATCTTCGATTGCAGGCAGAATAAGGGGGAGAGCTTTTGAGCCTGTATCTGAGCCAAAAAGATAAAAGCAGGAGCTCTTTGCTCCTGGAGGTGGCTAGGCAGGTCCTAAGTATGCAAATTAATGTTCCCCAACAGGCACCTGCAGTGAAATCTCAGGTGCTTTCAACTGGCATTTGAAGCTCCCCATATGTGGGCTCCCACTGGCTTCTCTAAATAGTTCATGTTGGGGCAGCTGGGTAGCTCAGTGGATTGAGAGTCAGGCCTAGAGACAGGAGGTCCTAGGTTCAAATCCGGCCTCAGACACTTCCCAGCTGGGTGACCCTGGGCAAGTCACTTGACCCCCATTGCCCACCCTTATCACTCTTCCACCTAGGAGCCAATACATAGAAGTTAAGGGTTTTAAAAAAAAATTCTAAATAGTTCATGTTATTGCCCTTCAAACACTATGTTCCCATGTGTCTGTCCCCTTTTTTGTCCCGCCTTGACACATTCTCTTCTGTCTCTTCTTGGAATCTACCTTCCTTCTAGATAAAGGTCAGGTGCCACTTATGCCCTTCCACCTCCCTCCAAATTGCCTTGTGTTTACTTATCTCGGTCAACAAGCCTTTATAAAGTACCCACTACCTGCTAGGCAGTGCACAAACCACTGGAGATGATGACAGACACAGTCATTGCCCTCCAGAAGGGTACATTCTAATGGAAGAAGCCATTTATGCTGAGTACATGGCTAGGACTGAGTAGTCTAGGGCCAGCTGGAGACTGGGGAATGAGGCTGGTGAGGAGGGCAAAGGAGAAGTTTCCAGGAGGCTAGACCATGGGGCCTGACCATAAGGGACACAGAGGAGCCTGAGGACAATGAGTCAAAGGACTGCATAAGTCAGCCAGAGCAAGACTGAGTGGTAGAAGGGAAAGGGGGTAGGGGGTGGGCAGAACTCCATGTCCCACACACGGCATGGAGGAGGAAGAGGAGAGATGCTGAGCTAAGACTGAGTGGGAAAGCCAGGACTGGAATCGTGGGTGCTTCAACTTCTCCTGTCCTGGCCCCAGGTTTCTCATGCGAGTCCTGGATTCCTATGGAGATGACTACAGGAAGAGCCAGTTCACTATTGTCCTGGAGGTGAGGCCTTGGGCCAGATGCCTGGGTCCCTGGGGGTTGACTCTGTTCTTGGGCCCCAATTCTTGCCTTCATCCTACTCTAGGATGAGGGAAGCCAAGGCCCTGATGCCCCCACCCCCGGAAATGCAGAGAATGAGCCCCCTGAAAAGGAAAGTCTGTCACCTACCCCACGTCGGCCTCTTGAGCCCAGCAGTACCCCGCCTGGGGAAGGTCCCAGTGGAAGAAAAAGGCGGAGAGCACCCCGGGATGGACGCCGAGGAGGGGCACTGCTAACCCCAGAGCTAGGCCCAGGCCAGGTATGCACAATTGGGGGCTGGGGGGGGGGGAGGGGCAGGGTAGGTTTTGATAGGGATCCAGCCTCACCTTCTTTCTCCCCCTCAGATCAAAGTTGAGGATGACTTCAGCTTCGAGCCAGATGAGGCCCTCACCACAGGCTGGGCAGCACGAGGCCCTGACAAACTTCTCTCCTACCCCACTTTGGCCAGCCCTCCCTTTGACATTACCCCCCAATAAAGCTTTGCCTTCCCTCTACTGCCTTCCATGCAGCCCTAGCCAAGACTCACAGGTGAGATAAGGACATTTATTGGGGGTGACGGGGGATTCACAGATTCTTCAACCACTCAAGGGAAGGCCCCTGGGGATCCTGAGGATGCCTGGGAATGTCGGGCATGTTGCCATCGTCTCGAACAGGAACTAAGGAGGAAAGAGGAAGAGTCACTTGCTGTTCCGCTCTCCCTCCCCTCCCCGCCCCCTACCCCATTTTCTGGACCAGACTCACCAGGGTAGTTGTACGGGGTAGCTCGGTTGATCATGCCTGCATACTTGGAAGAGGGGCTCAGGGGAGGTAAGAGCACAGCTGGAGGGGAAACCGGCATGATTAGGGCACCTTCCAGACCTGAGGGGGCCAGAAGGCTTGGGAGGGAGCACTTGGGGCCCATGAAGATTAAAGGAGGGATCTGGGTTGGAGCCAGACCTTCACCAGTGTCGGGGTGCCTGGCTTGGGGGTGCCAATGGACTCCACCCCCAACGTAATTGGGGGGGTGGGCGTGGCAGGGCCGAGCTTCTGCCAGATGGGAGCAGAGGGCGCCCTCAGGCTTGGGGGGTGGGGGGGGGCACCAGTGGGGCCCATCAAAGATAGAAGGTGGGCTGGGGTGGGGCCTAGCTTGGGGACTCCATGGAACCCACTGAGGTTAGAAAGGGGTGGGAGGAGCAGGAGTAGCAGGCCCGGAATACGGAGCGCCTCCAAGCTTGGGGAGCAATGGGGGGAGGGGGCTGACGCTCCTCCAGGCCAGGGCACGGAGGGCGCCGTCTTTGCCCTTGAGCTTGGTCAGCGCCGCCCCGGCTCGGTGCTCACCCACGGTGCCGATGGCGAAGGACACGGTCAGCACAGGCTCCTTGGCCCAGGACTCCTTCAGAAACCGGCCGAGTCCTGACAGGGAGAAGCGGGGGCGTGACCACTCTTACCTTTGAACCCCGCAACCCCTGACCCCGCCGTCCCTGATCTTGACCCCGCGCGCCCTCCAGGGGCGGTCGCCCCGCGCGCCGTGGGACGCCGGCCCGGGGCTCTAGGACTTCGCGTGCCGCCCCCTGACACACTTTCCTCCCTCCCCACCCTGCGCGGACCCCGATCCCTTCCACCCGCACTCACTGCCCGCCATGATGGCCGCTTTCACCGACGCTGCAGGGATAGCCCGGATTTGTGGCCGTGGGAGCCCAGGCGCATGCGTACCTGCGGGGCTGCCTCTCCGTTCGCAATGCGCATGTGCGTGCAAGATTGGGTTGGGTTTTTTTGTTGTTTTTTTTTTTTCCCCCCCCCCCCCCCCCCCCCAACCCCGTGAGCCAAAAGGCGCGTGCGTTTCCCAAACGGAGTAGGCAAAGGCTGTATGGCAGAGTCTCCTCCCCTTATTTCTGTTGAAATTGGGCCTGTGGATCATCCGCTCCGCAGTTCGTGCTTAATACACATACAGAGCCTGATAAGACCACCCCCACATCACTGGAGAATGGGGCCAAGTTCACATTTCTCCAGCCCTTCACGTTTGAAAAGTGCGTTTCCTTCCCAGCCCTCGAGGTTCAGCGGGCTCACGTTGTTAGACCCATTTTATTGTTTTGGAGACTGAGGGGCGGGAGGTGAGAAACACAGCCAAGTCTGTCGTGGGGTCTTGCCCAAGAACGGGAGACTCGAACTCCGTTCAGTGCAGAAGAAAGAAAAGAATTTTACTTGAAGAAGAGATCTGCAGTGGCCTCATAGCTGCCGGCCCGGCCCCGGGATGATGGATGAGCAGGGTAGCCTCTGGAGCTCTTGACCCCATTCCAGAGGAATCTTCGCCTTTCCCAAAGGCCCCCTGGAAAGTGGGCACAGCCGCGTGTTTGGGGGTTTCTTGCCATAGAGAATGAGGAGCTTCTTGTGCAATGCCCCCGTCCCCTTGGTTCCACCTCCGTCCCCCTTGTCGTGGGGAGAGCCGAGCCTCGGAGGAGGTCCCCGGAGGTCGCTAATTCTGTCCGTCCGTTCCGAGAACAATCTGAGGAATGAATAAAAGGGATCAGGAGCAGAGCCGATGCCCCGTATGGAGTGTCACAGCGCCCATCCATCTGCATCTCAGCCTTTGGCAGTTGGTGTCTAGCTAATGCGGATTCATGAGAAACACAAGATTAGAGGATGAGGGTCTTGTTCCCACACGCCTCCTCGCTGCCCCGGTCAACCTCCAGGAATTCTGAAATGCCAGAAGGATCCCCTCCTCCCACCATTTCTACAGAGAAGGAAGCTTTTCTTCCCAAGCTCAGACCCCAGAAATGGTACTAAGACTATTCCGTGCCCATTCTACAGACCAGGAAACAGAGGCTTGGTTGCCTAGCAACGAACCCGCCCTCACAAACCTTCAAAGCTGGGAGTGGAACCAGGTCTTGTATTTGGAATGTCAGAGTTGGAAGGAAATTCAAGATTACAGATTTCAAACACCTCCCGGCCCCATTTGAGGCAGCCTGAAGGGTTCTTCACCTTTTTGGGGGTGCCCTTGGGACAATCTGGTGAAAAAGACAAAAATACAGCCGGAGATAGCAGACCCCAGGGGCCTTTACATGTAACGGGCTTTAGAGCCTTCACGTCCATCCAAAAAAAAAAAATTTCCAGATTAAATCAAGGTTTGGTGAGGACAAAATTAGCTCATTAGGAAACAGTTGCAGCC
This sequence comes from Gracilinanus agilis, assembly GCF_016433145.1. NCBI lineage: Eukaryota > Metazoa > Chordata > Mammalia > Didelphimorphia > Didelphidae > Gracilinanus > Gracilinanus agilis. Next base: position 18,270,263 of record NC_058132.1, on the reverse strand, counting down.
CCGCCCTCTGTGCTTCCTGCCCTCTAGCGCCACCTACAGTAGGACAGAGGGGAAACCTCCTGCAGGTGCCTCCTTTGGTCTCCTCCGTGGGGAAAGGGCGGGGCGGAGCTTCTCTGTTCTCGGAGCGCGATGGGAGGAGCAGAGTCCTGCAGAAGGAAGAGCAGGCTGGGCTTTGGCCAGGGAGCCTACAGAGGAGCCTTAGAACTCTCTGTCCTGCCGTAGACTAAGTGCTTGGGAACAAAGACGGTCTTTTGCCTTTTTTTTTTTTTGGATTTATGTTTTATTAGAGCCACATCACTTCCAAATAATACCTTATTACCCATAATTCTCTTGTTTTTAAAGAACAACAATAAAAATAAAACTTTTAAGCAAAACCATTCAATAGAACCATTATAAAATGACAGTAGGAAACACTGTACACCAGTAGCCTGCATCTCTCAGCCAAGAGGAAGGATGTGGGTTCCAATATCTGTCATCTAGAATTGGTATTGGGCATTGTATTTCATCTGAATTTTGTCACTTTTTAAAGATAGTCTATTATAATGATGATAGTTCTAAAGAGTTACTGTCTTGGGATCCATCAAGGGGATTCTTGGTTCTTGGTTTCCTAATGGTGATATTTTCCACTTATATTGTATATGATAAGATCTTTTCCTTATGAGGGCTTCACTTTGGAATTTTTCTGCGGTTCTGCCTCCTGAAAATCATCATCATTCTAACACCTATGTAAAGGCCTTTGTGGGGTTTTTTTTATGTATATAAACCTTTTTGTGTTGTCATTAGTGATTCTGACCCCCCTCTATTTTTAATAGCTTTTTTTCTGATACATTTTGCTTTGACACAAGAAATATTTCCTAGCCAGCCCCCACCCACCCAAATTAGCTTCTTTACCAAATTATGCTACCTAGAAACATTGAGCAAAACTGCTTAATATTGACTGATATTTTTTGCCATTTCTTATTTTTGTACTTGTGTTTAGTAAGGTACTAAATTTAACACTTTTTCTATAGTTCCATAGATTTGTTTTTCAGTGGAAAGAGCTGATGGGTCTCTCCTATCTCTTAATTCCTTCCTACATTTGACAGCAAAATGACTCTCTTAAGGGATTTTTGTGGTAAAGCATAGTTCATGTTAGGGAAGGAAAAGGAGAGAGACTAAGTATAAAATTTAGGATTAAATGAGATTTGTGGAAGAGTGTCTGTTATAGCCTTCTGAGGCCTCATGAGAGCCTAGAAACATGGACATTTCTAAGATGGGCTTCCATTAGTTGTCTTGACAATCTGTGTATCAGGTAAACTTGAGAGAGAGCAGTCATAAAAATGTCTTCCTGGATTTCCTTTTTCATATGAGAAAGGTCCCATTCTGACATATTAATGGTTCTCATTTCCCAAGGACTTCAGGGCAGTGAATGAGGGAGATGACAGTGTTCTCCATTACTTGGGCTCATTTTTTTATCTTTAAAGAGTTGGGGTTTTGTTTTTGTTGTTGTTTTTTTTTTCATTTTTTTCATTGTCATGCAAAACCTACTTCCATATTGGTTGTTGTTCTAAGAACACCCTCATACCTAACCAAAACCCGCAAATAAATCCAAAGATCCCCTGATGGGAAGGACGACTCCAATGGTTCTTTCCTTGTGTTGCCTTTCTTTATATATATCTCCAGCACTTAATCAATGCCTGTCCACGACTCCTTAAGGGAATTGCCTGTCACTACAAGGGCATACCACTACCTCAATTCCCTACTAAGGTTAAACCATCAGGGTAACTATCACTTGGAAGCCCAGAGAAAAGTAGATACACCCAGAGGTAAGGAGAACAGGAAGAAGAGGAGAAGATGGCCAAAAGGGCTCTTCCGGGGGTGCCCGCCATTTCTGAAGGAGCTGAGGACCTGCAGCACAGGGTTGTCCATTGCCCAAGTACATGGGGCAGCTTCTCAGCTTGTGCCTCTGGGAAGACTGTCAAAGCATGTGCCCGCTCTCCCTCACAGACACTGTCTACAATGGCAAGAGAGAGTGGGGCCAAGAATGATGGGTGGGCTAGAATGTTTTGATGCTTCCTCTCTGAGAACCCCAAACGCAGCGGTATGGCGGCAGGCTAGATGGAGCCGGCCGGCTGAAAGTGAGAACGGGGATCTGTCATGTTGACGGGGTTTTATTTTCTGAGAGAAAAGCTTAGGTCGTGCTTCGGCGGATAGGAGACTAACTCGAGACAGCTGACCTTGGCCAAATAGAACCGGGTGACCTAGGATTCCCATCTTGAGTTCATTCTTTTTCAGTTGGCTGCTAGACTTTGTACCAGGCACGCTGCCAGGTGGCACAGTGACGAGTGTGAATTAAATGAGTTTCGCCCATTGGTTTAGTCTTTCCGTCACGTCCGACTCTTCGGGACCCCACGTGGTTTCTTTACAATATCGGCACCGTCGTGGACACTGTTTTCCTGGGCCTCTGTGTCCGTTCACGTGAGGCGGCCCAGGTTTCTCTGAAACTGTCTTTTTCTTTTTGTTTTAAATTCTTACCTTCTCTCTTGGTATCAGTTATTTTTTGTCCCTTAGTATCAATTCTAAGATAGAAGATCGGTAAGGGCTAGGCAATGGGGATGAAGTGACTTGCCCAGGGTCACATGGCTAAGAAATGGCTGAGGTCCCATTGGAACCCAGGACCTCCCATCTCCAGGCCTGCTTGAGCTTTTATCTCCTCTAGCTGGGATTCAGGGCCCCTCTGGCCTGTCCTCGCCTTCCCTCTTAGATGTGAATGGAGACAGAAGAGTGGTAAGGGCTAGGCAGCGGGGATAACGTGACTTGCCCAGGGTCACCCAGCTCCTCAGGCATTTTTTGAGAGTGTCAAGGGGATCAGAGGCAGAAAAGGTTGAGGGCCAGCACCCTAGAAGGGGACGGGAGGCCCAACACTTGATAAATGTGTCTTCTCTCCTTCGTTCATTCAGACAGGTGAGGCCACAGGGGCAGAGGCTGTGACTTGCCCAGGGTCACACAGAGTGTCTGAAGAGGGTTTGATGTAACTTGTCCAGGTCCGACCCTCTGACTGCCTCAGGAGAGACTTTGTGGAGGGAGGAGGGTGGACAAGAGGGAAGGATCCGAGACTCGGAGATAGGGAGGCCGGGTCAGAGGCAGGAGAACAGTCAGGGCAGCCGAGGGCCAGGAGAGAGACACAGAGAAGAGGGCCAGAGGCCTAGAAGCAGGGCCTGGGGCTCGGCCTGTGGGGCCCCAGAGGCGGACAAGGCCCAAGCCCTGGGGAAGGCCCAAGCCCTGGGGAAGGCCCAAGCCCTGGGGAAGGCCCAAGCCCTGGGGAAGCACCCACCGGCCCATCCCTCCCCACCTCCACAGCAGAGACCACTCAGGCTGGGCCAACCGCTAGCCTAGAACCCTGCAGCTCTGGGGCCTTCCCATCCTGACCGAGGCCTTGACCGCCATTCTCCTGAAGAACATTAGACTCAGCCCCGCCAGGCTCAGCTGGGCCAGGCTGACGAGGATGGCGTCTGTGGGGACGCCCGGACAGGCTCTCATGCGCTTTCCCAGGGGGAGGGGGCGAAGGATGGAGAGCCAGCAGTGCCTCCCCCTCCCACTGCCCCAGAGAAGGGGAGGCCGGAGGCGAGACAGCACCGTCCCAAGCCACTGCTGCGATTCTAAAGCTAGGAAAAGGCCGACCCGAGAGCGCTGCTGGCGGCCCTGCCCGAGGCCTGGATTCCGAAGCTCATCCGGACTCGTTCTGTTCCCCCTCCCTGGCCGCAGCGAGTCCGTCGAACCCAGCCGGGACTGCTGTAGCAAGTCGGTGCTTCTCCCTTCCTGCTCCACCTGGCTTGGCTCTGCCCAGAGGACAGGGCAGGGCACCGTCCTGGCACAAAGACGTGCCAGCGTGAGCCGGGCAGGGGCCCCCTGAGGCCCCAGCCAAGATGGCCTCCAGAGCTGGTGTTCCTCCAGGCTGGGCCCGACTTCCCTAGACCCCAGGGGGGGCCGCCGAGGGAGCCTCACAGAAGCCAGACTGGGGGCGGGCGCGGAGAGGGCCTCAGCACCGGCTCCACGGGGAGGCTGCTCTGGACCAGCCCACCCTGCTCAGGCGTGTGGCCCCGCCATCTTGGCCGAGAGGAAGGAGGCGTGCTTGCGGCCCGTCCCTTCCTTCTCCGGCTCAGCCCCTCCTCGTGCAGCCCATACAGGCCAGCAGGGCCTCGGGCAGGGCCCCATGAGGAGGGCAGGCCTCGTGGACATCGTGGGGGG
>NC_058132.1:18246453-18265722 GCF_016433145.1 Gracilinanus agilis | reverse complement strand
AAGAAGGAAGGAAGGAAGGAAGGAAGGAAGGAAGGAAGGAAGGAAGGAAGGAAGGAAGGAAGGAAGGAAGGAAGGAAGGAAGGGACAGAAAGACAGAAACAGAGAGACAGAGACAGAGAGGAGAGACAGAGAGATGGAGACAGAGACAGAGAGAGGAAGGGAAGAGGGACAGAGAGATAGGGAGACAGAGGGAGACATAGAGGGTGAGAGAGGGAGGAAGGCAGATGTTTGTTGACCGCTTTCTGGGCTGGGGAATGGGAGCCTCCACAGAGGTGCTGGAGCTCCCCAGCCCGGTTGGAGCCCGCAGAGTTCCTGGTTCTCAGCTCTCGCCCCGCTGGGTGACAAGCGACTCTCTTTTCCCAGGACATGGAACATCCCCTTGCCAGAGGCTCTCCAGGAGACCAAAGGGGGGTGTCGGTGGTGGGTGCGGATTCCGCGATGCCGCCTGAGGACTCACTCTGCTCCTCAAGAGAGGGTGTTAGAGCTAGAGGGGACTTTCCAACTGGTTAGTTCAACCCCATTTTACAGAGGAAAACTGAGTGCAGAGGAAGCAAGCTCAGCTAAAAAAGCAGATCTGGATTTGCACCCAGACCTCAGACTCCGCCTCTTCTGATATCTGACCAGTTCGGCCTGGTGGCCACCATGAGGGACCCAAAGGGAAGTCTGCGGCCGGCCTCAGCACGCGGCCCGTAACCACTCCCTGTGCCACTGGGGGTGGCCGTCACACCTCTGGCCCGGAAACGAGGGGCAGCCTGGCCCACCTCAGTCTCGCACTGAGTCCCCAGCCCTCTCTCACTGGCCAGGCCGCCGGCATTGTCCCAACTGTTCTGGGACCCCCCCGACCCCCTCCCAACCTCGGGATCCCAGCAAGTGTGTGTACAGGCGCCCCGAGGAAGCGAGAGCACACACGTGGCTCCAGTCCAGGGGAGAAAACCTGCAGGTGGAGGCCTGGGTGCGAATCTAGCCCGGCCCTTCTCTGAGCCTCGGTTTCCTCTTTTGTGAAATGAGCAGACAAGACCAGATGACCTCTAAGGACCCCCCAACCCCCGCCAGTCAGCCTGCAGCCGAGCCCTTGTCAGAGCCCAGGCAGGGGGAGGCCCCAGGGACCGGCCCGGAGACCTGGCAGCCCCCCAGCCGCTCTCTCAAGTCTCTTCCCCTTTATAGCCCTGCCCAGGCCCAGCCCGGGTTTGGCTCCCCGCCTCTCCCCCAACTTCCTGGGCCCGGAAAGGATGGCGGCCACCCGCGGCTGAAAGCCCCCTGGCTGGGCGGCCGCATTAGCCAGTGCTGCTGGAGGGAGTCGGGAGCAGGGGAGGCCCGCCGACCGGCCCGCGTCTCCCGCGGCCTGGGGAGGCCCAGAGAAGGGAGACTTCCAGAGCGGAGCCGAAGGGGCCGGACCCCCACTTGGCCACCCGCCAGCCCTGGTCAGGGAGCGCCTCCCTCGGGCCTCCTCCTCGGGCCTCTCTGCCCCGGAGGCCTGTGGGAAATGGAGGGCGTCAGGACAGCCGGGGTTAAGGGTGGGAACCAGCCAGCGGCCCAGACGCGGCTCCGGCCTCGGGGGGCTGCCCCCCAAAACGACTGGAGGAAAGTGCTCTGACAAATAAACCGAAGGATTCTGGGAGCGTCGCGCTGCTGGCGGCTGCCCAGGCAGGAGGGATCGGGCCCGCCGTGGGGGGCTGCAGAAAGGTGGGAGCACCTCTGACGCGGGGGTCGCTCTGTCTCCCAGCGGAAGGGCGGCCGGGCGCCCCTTGGCCGCAGGCCTTCGCCTGGAAGCTGAGTAGCGGCCCTGCGGCCCTGCGACGTGGAGGGAGAGGCCTAACCGGCCTCGAAGGCCCCTTCCCGCACCAAGACCCCGTGATCTGCCGAGGCCCGGCCCCGGGAAGCTGGCCACAGAGCTGGCAGCAGGATGGCCGGCCGCAATCGGGAGAAAGAATACGGAGCATCTGTCGGGGCGGGATCCAGCCAACCACCCTGCCCTCGGCCAGCTGCCCTCCTCCTGCGGAGGTACGTGGTGGAACCAAGAGGGTAAATGCAGCGCGTCCGCCCATCGGGCACTCTTCGTCCCGGCCCCAGCCCAGAGGGTCCCAGGCGCTCCCCTGCTCCAGCCTCCCTCTCTGCGAGGACAAAGAAAGCAAGGCTGCTGGCGGGGGCTCCCTTCCTGTCGCCTCTGACTCTACCCTCTCCTCCAGCTCCTCCTCGCTGTCCCATTGCTCCTGCTGTCTCTTGCTGGGTCTGCATCCGCGCCAGGCCCCCGGCTCGAAGGGTCTCCCAAGGCTCCGTCTTGGGCCTGCTTTGCTGTCCACACTCTCCCGTGGATCTGATAAGCAGCTCTCACACAGAGGAGGCTTCCATCCCGCCTCTCTGCTAAGACTGCGGAAGTCCCCCAGCACACCCAAACTGGATGCCCTGTAGGGAGGACAGACAGACAGACAGACAGACAGACAGAGGCAGGGAAGCAGGAAGACGAGTCATGGATGGCCCCAAAGCGGCCAACCTCACTGACTCAAAAGCTGGTGATGTTTTTGCTTTGGAAGGATTATCAGAGAAGTTCCAGCTTTCGTCGCTACTAAACCTCCATCTTGGTTCTATCCTCAAAAGACAGTGATGCTCCTGGCAAAAAGAGAGAAGTTTATGGGGGCAGCTGGGTCGCTCAGTGGATGGAGAGTCAGGCCTAGAGATGGGAGGTCCTGGGTTCAAATCCGGCCTCAGACACTTCCCAGCTGGGTGACCCTGGGCAAGTCACTTGACCCCCATGGCCCACCCTTACCACTTTTCTACCTTGGAGCCAATATACAGAAGTTAAGGGTTTAAAAAAGAGAGAGAGAGAAGTTTGTAAGGGAGTTGGCCTTGGGAGAGAGATCATGAGTTGTTTTAGACATGATGAATCGAGGTTGATCGACTAAAGAAGTCAAGCAGGCAATCAATGATACAAGATTAGAGTTCCATGGAGAGATTATTGCTGCATATGTAGACCTTGGAATCATGGGTATTCAGGTATATTAGGGATAAAAATTAAAGGTTGGACTAAATCTATGAGAAATGTGATTGCCGCAATTACTTCTCAAGTCAGAATGACTTTTTTTAAACAATTTATTTATAAAATAGAGGGAAAGAGGGAAAGTAAGGAAATCCAAGAGAGAAGTTAATTACTCCTTCCTGGTCCAAACCAGGCAGGGCTTTAGAGGGCCCAGAGGTAAATTTAGCCACAAGGCATCCTCCAAGACAAGGGGCCTCTCCAGAGGCTAGTACCTCTCAGAAAAGCCGGGAAAAGGAGTCAGTATGTTTCACTCACCCACGGTAGTTCTAAGGGGAAAATCTAAGAGCAGTCCAAGGTCCCAAGCCAGAGTTCCTCCAGGGCCAAGTTCAAAGGCCAAAGAGCTGGTAACAGGAAGTTCTTGCCACTTTTAAAGACCATTCCTTTTGTCACTTCCTGTGCCTTCCTTCCACTTTACGTGGACCAATTACAGCAAAAGCTTTGCTTAGGACTGCCCGGGGTGAGGGGTGGGGGGGAGTCGGTTGATTCTGATTCCTCACCCACTATTGCACAGATGGGTCACAGAATTCCCCATACTTCAGGATAAGTGGGGTGCATATGCTTCTGGTGATTAAATCTAAAAATGGGCAGGGGAGAGTTAATCCCATCTTCACAGTATCAAGCAATAATTGAACTCACTGGATCAAGAGAAAGATGGTAGAGATGGAAAAGGAGAGTTTAGAGAAATGTCCACACTTAGTAAGGGGGAAAAGGGCAATGTTCCAACTGAGGACATGGAAAAGGAGTGGTCAGACAGGTTAGAGGAAGGTCAAGAAAGAACACTGTCCTAGAAATAAAGGAAAGTCCAGTAGGAGGGAGTGATTAGGTCATTGAATGTAGTAGTTTAGAGATAAAATCTCATAACTTCCCTAGGCCTTAGTTTCTCCATATATAAAATGAGATAAATAGACTTTATGACCTCCAAGGCCCCTACCTGGTCTAAATTTGGTGATCTTAGATTCTTCTGACAGTCCCTGAGCAACTGACAAGTCTCTGTGTCCTTCCAGACGTCTGTCTCTCACCAAGATGTGTAACTCAAAAAGTCACACGTCTCCAATAAGGGAAGCTTAACAAACAAAGCATTTTCCAAAAACAATTCTAGGAAGAAGGGAGTGGAACAATTCTTTTTCCCTTTTTGCATTCTGTCTCCCAGCATTCTGGCTTTCAGGCTCCTTTCCTCTGCCACCCAGGGTCCCTTACCCTCTCAAGGCTCTGTCCTACGTACTCCTCCCTTTCCCCTTTCCCTTTACAGCTTCATTTAGTGATCTCATCAGCTCCCATGGATGGAATGACCATCTCTCCACTGACAATTCTCATGCCTACTTATCCTGCCCAACCTCTCCGCTGACCTCCAGTCTCAGATCTCCAGCTACTCTTTAGACACCTCAAGCTGGACATCCAATAGACATCTCAAACTCGGCAGGTCCCAAACCGGATTCATTGTCTTTTCCCTCAAATCTCCCTTCTTCCCAACTTCTGTGTTACTGCCAACAACAGCTCGACTGACCTCCCGATCTAGGTATTATCTTTGATTTCTCACTCTCATACACACCCAGATCCAATCTGTGGGCCAAGTCTTGTTGTCTCTACCAGAATAAGATCTCTTGTATACGCCCAGTTCTCTTCTCTGACGCTACCACCACTCCAACACAGACCCTCATGACCCTGGACTGATGCAGTTTGTCTCCCTGTTGCTTCTCCAGACCATTCTCCATTCAGTGGATCTCCCTAAAGTGCAGGTCTGACCATGTCACCACCTCTACGCCCCATCCATCAACTCCAATGACTTCCTATCAAAGTTCCTCCAGGGCCAAGTAGAAAATCCCCTGGCACTAAAGTCCTCCACCATCTGGCCCATTCCTACCTTGCCAGTCCTCCTGGAACACCCCAAAAGCCAGAGCCACTGGTCAGGTTGGCCATCACACTAGACATCCATCTCCTGTCTCTGGACACCATCACATGCCATCCCCCATATCCGGAACTCTGTGGCTCTTCCTCTCTGCCTCCTGACCTCTTTAAGTCTCAGCTGAAGCCCCACCATCAACAGGAAGCCTTTCCCAAGCCCTCTTAATTTCTAATGTCTTCCCTCTATTGATTATTCCCATAGTATGATAGTCCATAAATTCTCTTGTCTTTGGCGTGTTGGTACATGGTTGTTTGCAAGTTGTCTCCCTATTTAGGCTGTGAACTCCTTGAGGGAAGAGACTTGATTTTGCTTCTTCTTGTACCCGGAGCACTTGACCCAGGTCCCACAAAGAGTAGGCACTTAAGTGCTTATTGACTGACTAATAGACTGCATTGCTTGGAGTTCCCTACACCAAGTACAATCCAGTTTTACAAATGAGGAGATTGAGGCCACAAAAGGAAAAGGACCTGGGCTAGCACAGCTAGCCAATGTCAAAAAGCTGGGAGTTGAACCCATCTCCTGGTTCCACAAGCAATGGTATTTCCTCCATGCTAGGATGGAACCCATGAAGGAAACCCAGGAACTGAAAGATGGCCATACTTGGACCAAAATGGTAGAGGAAAGAAAAAGGGAGGCTGAAGAGCACCGAATACCAAGGAGAGACCTGCAGGTGGACATCCATGAACTCCAGGTTTTTCCTCTTCTATTAAAACAAATTAGTGAGGGGGCAGCCAGTGACTCCCTGGATTGAGAGAGCTGGACCTAGAGATGGGAGTCCTGGGTTCCAATGTGGCCTCAGACCCTTCCTAGCTGGGTGACCCTGGACAAGTTTAGGCAAAATAAGTAAATAAACAAATTAGTTAATAGCGATAATGATCATTTCTTTTTCCAGCTCATTTTACAGATGAGGAAACTGAGGCATATGGGGTTAAGGGTCACACATCTAATACATGTCGGAGGCTCATTGGATTTCCAAAGATGAGAGACTTCCTACCTTCAGGCCTGGTTCCCTGTGTGCTCTGTTGAGCCGTCATATCACACTGTGGACTCATCTTGGTATCTGAGTCCCCAGAAAAGAATTTTTTAAATAAATAAATCTTTTTTCAACAGATGATTGCGTAACCTCAGCCCCCCCACTTTGTATTTCGCCTTTCCCTGGTCACTCCCCGATCCTTTATCCCTGATCCGTGCCAGCAGCTTAGTTTCACCTGGGGAGGTGGGTGTCTCTTGCAGTGGGTTCCAAATCCCATCCAGCTATGTGGCGGCAGCAGGCGTGTCACCTACATATCTGCTTTGGTCCAAACAAATGATGCAAACTTAAACTGCCCAGTCCGTGCCCCTGGGCCGCTCCTCTTTCATTCTGTCCATCCAATGGAATCCCTCTTCTTCTATTCTTGGAAATCTAGAAAAGCAGGAAAGAGCTTATCGCCCGCTTAGCTAAAATCTAGGTAAACAGAACCCTCAGTAAAAGAAACCGAGTTTAGTCTGGCATGACTAGTTCCAGGTGAAGCCCGGCTGGAAGCTCTTCCTTCTTTTCCTCAGTGTTTGCTGATTGGCTCTTAAACGATCTGGAATTTTTCCCGGAATTAAAATCAAGCTGGCTGAACCAATAGTTTTCAGGGTATTCTCATCACCTTTTTTTTTTTTTTTTTTTTTTTTTTACTCCTACCTTCCATTTTAGAATCAATACTGTGTATTGGTTCTGAGTAGAAGAGCAGTAAGGGCTAAGCAATGGGGGTGAAGTGACTTGCCCAGGGTCACACAGCTAGGACGTGTCTGGGGTCAGCTTTGAACCTAGGACCTCCCATCTCTAGGCCTAGCTTACAATCCATTGAACCCCCCAGCTGGACCCTCTCAACACCTTTAAAAAAAAGAAATAGAGGACGTTTGACCTTCTCAAGTGCTGTGGTGCCTCTCCCAGTCTTCACAGACTTCTCTCTCACAGACAGTGGTTCATCAGTCACATCAGCCGCTTTGAGGATCAGTGCATTTTGTGTATTTGGACCAGATGATTTGAAATCGAATTCCCCAAAGTCCTCCGGTCTTCCCATCTTTCCTATCACTGTCAACAATACCAAGACCCTCCCAGTCACCCAGGTTCCCTATCTAATCTGCCACCAAGTCCTGTTGTTTCCACCCCCATCTGGACCAGGTGATTTAAATCCATCAAGAGCAGCAAGGTGGGATCTCCTCAATCAATCAATCAATTGATCAGCAAACATCTATCAAGTCCTACTCTGTGCTGGGCATTAGGCTAAGCACTTCCCAGTAATCCTATTGGATTCTCACAACCACCCTCTTATTATCCTCCTCCTGCTAAGTGGATAGAATCTCTGGTGCCCCACCCTGGCCAGACCCCATTTGTAGCACTGCGGACAGTTCCCTTTGCCACCTTTTAGTAAGTCAAATCAACAAGCCTTACATTTTAGATAGGATGTCTGGGTATACAAAGCCACAAAAGCCAGCTTACAGTCCAATAGGGGAGACAACGTGCAGACAAATATATACAAAGTTATATTGTACATAAGTATATAAAATATATCAATAAATAATATATGTTATATACAGGGTAAATAAGAAATCATTAACAGAAAGAAGGCACTAGAATTAACAGGGGATGGGGAAGGGTCTTTAGTTGGGACTTGAAAGAAGTCAGAAAGGTCAATGGTGGAAGAAAGAGAATATGGTAGGCATGAGGACAGCCAGAGGAAATGCTGGGAATCAGAACATGAATCATGCTGGGAAGAAAGATGTAAGAAGACTGTAGAGGTAGGAGGGGGCCAAGGTATTCAGGACTTTCAATGCCATACTTGATCCTGGAGGCAATAGGTAGCCCCTGGAATTTATCAAGTCTCAGTCTCTTTAATTATACTGGGCATTTACTGCCTATTAACCCCCTTCATTCTGTCTTTTCCAACACAAAGGCCATTCCCCTTGACAGAAAAGCAAAATAAGTATTGGTCATCTCTGCCTTCTCCCTGTTGTTAGTTGTCTCCTTCCCAAGCTTTGGAAGCAAAGGTCCTGTGCCTTCTCTCATCCTCCTCTTTCCCCAATATGGCTGTATAAAACAAGCTGAAAACCCAGCCCCTTTACTGTCCTTACTCTTCTCCCCCAACGTCAGCTCCTCCTCAATTTTATCTGGTTGGGTAGGAATATGCCACACTCTTCTGGTCATCCTGTTGCCCTCCATTGCCTCCATCATATGCATTTCTTTGTCAATTTTAAGTTTGCTGTTGAGTCCCCAGTACATCCACATCAGTCCCTTTGGAAATCAGCATCAGAGCTGTTTCTCTGTAGATCTTCAGAGTTTACCGTTCAACCATCTCCCATCCCAGCTGGGCTGATTTCAACTATAAGAGCCATGGGACCCTGCCTCTATTTCCCCTAAAATAAAATCCACTTTAAAAAAATTCAGGTCAGATGTCAGACTATCCCCAAAAAGCGTCTCCACCAAGTTTCCCCAATATTTTTCTTGGGTTTCTTCACGTGACTAGATCTTTTTTTTTAACCCTTACCTTCTGTCTTAGAAATAATACTAAATATCCATTCTAAGGCAGAAGAGCAATAAGGGCTAGGCAATCGGGGTTAAGTGATTTGCCCAGAGTCACATAGTTAGGAAGTATCTGAGGCGAGATTTGAATCCAGAACCCCCCCTTCTCCAGGCCTGCCTCTGGCCCTCTTACTCACCGAGTCATCTAGCTGCCCTAAGCCTTCCTAATGTACAATACCACTCCACCCTCTTACCTATTCCATTTCAAGTATAACCAGCCAGATCTACAGTTTCATCATAGGTTTTGTCCCACCAAGTTTCCATAAAGGGCAATTTGCTTCCTTGCATTAAGATTTCAGAATTGTCTCATTTATTTTAAAGATGTCTCTTCTAACTGTGAGATTCACTCATTGCACACTTGCTGTGTAACCTTGGATGAGTTTCTGCTTCTGGGTCTCAATTTCCCCATATGTAAAAAAGAGGGATGTAGAACTTTAATGGTGTTTAATACTCATCCTACAATTCTCTGCATAAAAGCAGATTATGTCCAAGTTTGTGAAACCATAGCCATTGAGGGATGCCCATTTTGGGTCCAAGGGCTCTAAGTTCCATGGGATGGAAGTGTTTGGAGCTCATTTCTGACAATGAAAGGGCCCTTTCCTTCTGGGATGCTGAGTGGTGAGGGAAGCATGAGGGGAGGGGACAACCTGAGGCATGTACACAGATGATATACTGTTCCAGAGACCATCGCCACCCCATCTTCTTTTTTTTTAAATTAATTTATTTTTTTAAACCCTTAACTTCTGTGGAAGAGTAGTAAGGGTGGGCAATGGGGGTCAAGTGACTTGCCCAGGGTCACACAGCTGGGAAGTGTCTGAGGCCGGATTTGAACCCAGGACCTCCCGACTCTAGGCCTGACTCTCAAACCACTGAGCTACCCAGCTGCCCCCGCCACCCCATCTTCTTGTAAAGAAACTGACACACGAGATCATTTCAATTCCCAAGCATTTAATCCTGGGCCATGGAAGATGGAGGGGGAACCCGAGTATCCCCAGCCCACAACTTCACCCATGTTCCAGGCACATTCCATTCCCCAATAAATAAATTAGGGCAAAGGAGAGGAGACCCTTCTAACCTCTCCCTGCCCCTATCAGGTCCTCACCTGCCTCCCCAAGGGACCCTCGTCTGTAAGAACCCACCCCTATCCCCCCCAGATTAGCCCAGAGATGTAGAGCACGTCATTTATACAAAGGGAAGGAGGGAAGGAGAGGGCATGGTCCATTGGAGGGGAGCCAGTGGTCTCCTACATCACAGAGGGGACACAGGACAGGGAGAAGGCTGAAAGTTTTCAGGGAGGCCCTGGGAAAAGGTCCACAGGATTCCTGTGTCCAGGAAGAGGTCAGAGGCACCACTCCCAGGGCTCCTTGGGACCAGAAAGGATCTCCTTCCAGCTGGTAGGCAAGGGGCAGGGAGTTAGCAAGGAGAGGGGAGAGGAAGGAATTCCTCAGACATGCAGGTATAGGAAGAGGTGTGTTCTCTGTGCCCCAGCAGGTACTGGAGGTCCACAAGGGGACTGGAGGTGATTCACTGGCACCCAAAAGCTCTCTTCCTTGAAGTCACTTGGCAACCAAAGGCCCAACTCTTTGGCACCAGAAGGCGAGATGCTGTCCCTGAGAACAGGCTGAGGTCAGAGGAGGTCCACTCTCAGGCTGGGTAGATCCCTGAGCAGTGCCATGGCATGAGGCTGGGCAGGGGTCCGAGGGGACTGGTTGGGGACCCAGGGAAACCTGCCCATTTCGGAGGGGAATTGGCTATGTTAGGTGGCACCTCCGCCCCCTTGATCGCCTGGCTGCTGGCGGCAACACATCTTCAAGGTTCGGGAGGGCAGGGCCAGCAGCAGGAAGGAGCCTCCCCCCAGGAGCAGCAGACCTGCGGCTGCCAGGGCACAGGCCACTGACCAGGAATACTCATAGCCCAGCCAAGGGGCTGGGGTTGGGCCTGTCCTGGCCAGCAGCGCATGGACCCCCTGGCGGAACAGCTGGAGGCTCACCAACAACAAAACTCCTATGGAGAGAGAACAGGAAGGAGGGAGCACCGTGGTCCTCTCAGAGGCCGAGGCCCCAGGGACTAGGGCACCACAAATCCCAGAATGCAACAGTCCCTGTGAAATACTCTCCCCAGCCTGAAGCAGTCTACCAGTCAGCAGACCCTGGCCTAAGTACTTTGCAGACTCTGGGAACTACAACTCCCAGGGTGCAACGGCCCTTGGAGACTTCAACTCCCCCAAACTAGTGCCCCAGATTCTACTGAATGATATTGTTTCTGGAAAGCACTATTCCCAGCATGCAACTGTGCTTAATTATGCAAATAGCCTGGGTTGGGTCTGGGCTGGAGTCCACCAAGCCTACGACAGACTACTTCCTACCTGAAAGGCTGAAGCAGACGGCTGCATGTGTGAGCAGGAATTCGGCCCCTTTGCTGAGCACCATGATGACACAGATGCAGCCCAGGACTGTGATAGCCAGGGCCAGCGTTGCAGTGATGGCAGCAGCTACTCCCAGCTCTGGGAAAGGAGAGACGTCAGAGGACGCTCTATGAGAGCCTACCTTGGGAGGGCAAGCAGTGGGTCTAGTGCAAAGAGGACCCAAGCAACTTGGGGCAAGTCCCTTGGTCTCTGGCCTCAGTGTCCTCATCTGTAAAACGGGGAATGGTGGAGTTGATCCACATCACTTCTGAGGCCTCTTCAGGCTCCCTGAGGGTCACAGAGTCAGAATCCTGGCAGAGGAGGCACCAGCCCAAGTGCTAAGAAGACCCAGACCCACCTTTCTTAGTCGTTCTTTGCAGGATCTGGTTGTTCTCTCCGGTGGTAAAGAATCTGAAGTAAGAGCAGTTTGCCTCTGTGGGAGGAAGACACAGAGACTTGGGAGGGATGCTGACATTGAGGACCAGAATGAAACTGGAAAAAGAAGAGAGCTGGACAGAAGGAACAAGGGGGCGAGGAAACCCCAGAGCCCAGATTCTGATAGCCATGTAGTCCTGGGACAGACATTGCCTTCTGAGCAGCCACTTCTGTGAAAGGAGGAGAATGAGCACCAGCCACCCTGTGCGTGGTAGCACAATCCAAGGGAGGAAAAAGATCAAGATGGAGACACACACAGGGGATGGGGGAGGAGGGAGCCAGAGAGAGAAGAGATACTGGGACAAGGAGAGAGAGACAGAGAGAAGGAGAAGTCAAAAGGGGAAGATAAGGGGGGGCAGCTGGTGGCTCAGTGGATTGAGAGCCAGGCCTAGAAACAAGAGTTCAAATCTGGCCTCAGATACTTCCTAGCGGTGTGACCCTGGGCAAGTCACTTAACCCCTATGACCAAGCCCTTACCATTCTTCTGTCTTAGAACTGATACACAGTATTGATTCTAAGACAGAAGGTAAGAGTTTGGGGTTTTTTTTAAGGGTTGGGGGAGATAAGGAAAACAAGGAAAGGGGGGAACAGAGAAACAGGTCAGGCAGAGATAAAGACGATGAATGAGTCTGGATGAAAAAAGCAAAGGAGAAAATAGGAAGACACGCAGGGAGAAGTTACTTGAGGAAATTGGAGAAAAGGAGAGTAAAAAGGAAATTAGAGAAAATCACAAAGGCAGAGACATGGAGAAAGAAAGAAGCAGAGAGGGAGACCAAGGGACAGTATCGGAGGAGGCGAAGAAAGGGAGAAGCAGGAAAGGAGACAGACGGAGAAGGGCAAGTACTAAAACGAAGGGAGAAAGAGATCTCTAGAGAGGAAGAGAGATTGGGGTAGGGGGAGAGAACAAGGGAAGCAGAGACAGAAAAAGGGAGAAGAGGAAGTCAGGGGAAGAGACAGGCAGAGAGGAAGGGAGGGAGAGACAGAGACAGAGAGGAAGGGAGGGAGACAGAGACAGAGGCAGAGAGAGGAAGGGAGGGAGAGACAGAGACAGAGAGAGGAAGGAAGAGACAGGCAGAGAGGAAGGGAGGGAGAGACAGAGACAGAGAGGAAGGAAGAGAGAGACAGAGACAGAGAGAGGGAGGGAGGGAGAGACAAAGATAGAGAGAGGAAGGGAGGGAGAGACAGAGACAGAGACAGAGAGAGGAAGGGAGGAAGAGACAGGCAGAGAGGAAGGGAGGGAGAGACAGAGACAGAGAGGAAGGAAGAGAGAGACAGAGACAGCGAGAGGAAGGGAGGGAGAGAAAGACAGAAGAAAGGAGGGAGAGAAAGAGACAGAGAAGCAGATGGGGCTTAAGGAGGCAAGATAAGGCCATGGTAAGGAGACAGGTCAGAAAGGGGTTGGTCCTTGTATCATCAGCTTGTCCCCAAAAGGACTTAGTCTCCTATCTTGAGTATAGGTGGGCAGCCCAGTCCGGGCCTCTGTTTCCCAGAGCTGGAGACATGCTTGGGTGGCTTCTGTAGTGGCCCCGGGGAGGCCTGGAGCTGGTGTCGGTCTCTCCTCTCCCTGAGTGTACTCTCTCTCTCAGGTTCACAGAGGCAGGCAGAGGTCTGGGCCCCCTTGATTCCTCTCTAAGGCACAAATGACAGACTCTCCGCTTTGGAAGGGACCTCAGAGGCATCCAGCCCAGCCCTCTCCTGAAGCAGAGCCCTTTCGGCCACCTCTCAGCCTAGCATCTCTGCAGGGCCTCTCCATCACTGGCGCTTCTTCCTCTGGAGACAAAGGCCGCCTACTCCACAGGACAGCCCTTTAGATGTCTGGAAGCAGTTCTCATATGCTGTCCTCACTTCCCCACGTCCCACATTCCCAGTCCCTTCTACACAAACTCAGATTAGAGACATTCGAGGCCCCTCGCCAGCCTGGCTGCCCTTTTCTGGACATTCTCCAACCTGTCCATATCCTTCTCAAACTGTCATTGCCGGAACTGAACACCGATCTGATCTGATGAAGGCACAGGCTGGGGGGCTCTCCCTGCCCTTTCCTGGAAGCCGGGCTTCTGTTCACGTAGCCCAACATCCCATTGCCTTTTTTGGCTGCCTCATCCCATGGCTGCTGCTTCACGTGGAACTTGTGGTCCCCTAAGACCCCTAGATCTTTTTTTTTTTGAGGACCCATTGCCTAGCCTAGGCACACTAGAAGTCTCCTCAGGTGGCTTCAACATTGACTTTTTACTTTAAAATGATCCCATTAAAATGCATCCTTTTCAGTTCAGGCCAACCCCCTCTGCTGAAAAGGTTCGGGCCTCCTCTGCTTTTTGACCAGAGGGCCACCCTGGCTACTTCTGTGGCCACTTCAATGGCCTGGAGGTCAGCAAGTTAGTTCTGTCCCTCCTTGCTCTCTAGGAGCAGTCTGAGGTCGAGGTTTCCCCCGGCTCCCTGAGGCAGCCCGAGGAGGTCTCTGTCTTCCAGAGAAGCTTCTCTCCCTCACTCCAAGCCAGTCCCAGGCCTGCTCTCAGGCCCTCTCCTAGGGAAGATGGCGGTCAGCGCCTTTTCTGTCCTCGAGTCAGAAGCAGGAGGTGTCTCCCTCCCCCTGGGGTCAGTCCTGGGTTTGGGAGAGTCTCTCCTTCTCCCTGGAGCTGTCAGAGGTCAAGGCTGTTTCTACAGGCCCCTTCCACCACCCCATAGAGCTCAGAGGTCGGGCTCTCAGTATTCCTACCTGGGGCCGGCAGAGGCAGGCAGAGGCCCAGGTCACCTCTTGGCCTGCTCTCCGGCGTCTGGGGGGCAGCCAGAGGCGTCTGCTGTCCCCCCAGTCTCTCAGGGACAATCACGTCCCAGGAGCGTCTCTCTGTCTCCCAGAGAAGCTAAGAGGTTTGGGGTGTCTCCACAAATGCTCCAGGAAGTCAGAGGTCTGGCTATCCCTACGTGCCTCGAAGGGAACCCCACGGCAAGGCTATCTCACCATCTAAACAGTCCCAGGTGTTGGTCATCCGTCTGTCTCCCCAGGTCAGTAGGCATTCCAGGGGGCCTCCCAGTCTCCCAGAAGCTGCTGGAAATCAGGGCTGGGGCTACATCCCCCAGCAGGAGTCCAAGGTCTCGTTATCTCTCTCCATCCTCAAGTCAATGAAAGGCGCGGGCCACCTTCCCATCTCCCAGGAGCAGGGGGCCATTGAGATCCATTCGATGACTCCCTGGAGTCATGGGAGGTTTGGGCCGTCTATTTCTCAGGCCTAGGCCCTTCTCCGTGTCCGTAAGAGGTCTGGGTCATGTGTCCATCTCCCCAGGGTTATCTCTTGGGTCAGATTTGGCCAGGGGTCTCTCTCCATCTCATTGGGGTGGTCAGTTATGTGGGCCAGTTTTCTCTCCCTCGGTTGTCACATAGGCAGCTTCCTGAGGTCATCTGGATCTCTTGAGCTCAGCTGGAGTTCTGAGCCTTCTCTTCATCTTTCTCAGAGTCCACCATCTAGGAGCTCCTAGACATAGTCAGAGGGCCAGGTCCTTTCGATGTGCCCCTGGGGGTCAAAAATCTGGACCTTCTCTGCTTAATTTGACCAATCAAAGGTCTGGGCTTTCTCAGTCCTGCCTGCCCCCTGCCACTCCCCGAGGCAGCCTAGGGTCTAGGGCTGTGATGGCAAACCTTTTAGAACCCAAGTGCCCAAAATGCAACCCTCATGGCACATGTGAGCCACCCCCTTACCCCAGACAGGGGAGGGAGCTGCTGGGCAGAGGGGCGGGTGATGTCCCCAGGTGCAGTAGAGCAGGAGAAGGGAGTCGCCCTCTGGCACGTGTGCCGTAGGTTCACCATCACTGGTCTAGGCCATATCTAGCTATATCAGAGGCAGTCTGAGGCCTGTCTCCCTGGGGAAGTCAGAGGCTCAGATCGAGCTCTGTGCCCCCCTTGGGAGCCCAGTGGTCTAGACCGTCTCTGCCCCTCTCTAAAGCAGCCCAAAGGCCAGGCAACTATTTCCCCTTCATCAAGAGGTCCAAAGTGTTAAGCATCCTACACATCCCTGGGACAATGAGAAGTTTGGGCCCCCTGTGTTTCTGTAGGGGAGGCCAGGGGTCTGGGTTGTCTCTGATCCAGCCTGGGAGGGGGAGGTCTAGGCTCAGATCCACACGGCCCTGGGGACTGCCTCTTCATCATCTTCAGGGGAACGCAGTGGCCCTGGGTCATGTCTCTCTCTCTCCCCAAGGCAGGCCAAGGTCTGGGCTGCATGCCTGGCTCCCCAGGAGGTCAGAGGTATTAGCTGTCTCTCCAAGCTCCCTGTGGGGCCAAAGGTCTGGGCTCACCATATCTCTGGAGGACTCAGAGGTCTCCCCGAAGGTAGTCACAGGTCTGGCCTAGATACTTCTGTCCCTGGGAGCTCCCTATATTCTCCCTGTGCTGTCAGCCTAGCTCCTCCCTAGGCAGCTCTGAGTTCTGGGTTCTTCCTGGGAAGCCCGGGGCCACCAGACAGCTGGACCACCCAGATTTCTCCCTGGACTGGGGAAAGGATGTGTATTGGAGAGTCAGAGGGCCACGCTGGGTTTCGGTCTCCTCAGGCCGGCTCAGACTGTTTCTCATGGGCAGACAGAAGGGTAGATAGTCTTGGGGTCTCCCCAGGAAGCCAGCGGTCTTGAGGCCGCCCCTACAGCTCTCTAGGGCTTTCTGGGGCCTGGGTCAGGTCTAAATCTCCCCCGGGGCAGCCAGCGGTCTCAGCTCACTTGCAGGTGTCCTTAGGGCAGCAGGCCCTGTGCCTCGGTATCTCCCTAGGAGGCCAGGGGAGTCTGAATCTTCATCGTCTCTTTCTCCTTGAGCTGGCCGGCCAGAAAGCTGCTCTGTGTCTCCCGTGCCAGGGGGACTCAGAGGTCTCTGCATTTCCTCAGAACAGTTGGAAAGCCCAGGCTGTACTGACCTACTCCCAGACAAGCAGAGGACGTCAGAGGAGCTTCCCCACACTGCCCAAGCCGTCAGAATTTGAG
Source organism: Gracilinanus agilis (assembly GCF_016433145.1). Taxonomy (NCBI): domain Eukaryota; kingdom Metazoa; phylum Chordata; class Mammalia; order Didelphimorphia; family Didelphidae; genus Gracilinanus; species Gracilinanus agilis. Next base: position 18,249,440 of record NC_058132.1, on the reverse strand, counting down.
GCCACCTCTGCTTCCTAGCACTCTCTCCGTATCTCTGCCTCAGTTTCTCTCTCTGCCTCTCTCCATCTCTGCGCCTCTGATTCCCTTTCTCAATACTTGTGAGCCAATGACCTCATTGCTTAATCTTTCCGGGCCTCAGTTTCCATCTCTGTAAAAAGAGAGGGCTGGACTAACGGGTTCCAAGATCCCTTCATGACCTCGGATCCCTGCCCCCCGGGGCCCCTCGCCCTGTGTCTGCCATCTCCCTAGCACAACGGGAGGGCTGGGGCCGTTCAGCGCCTCCCCTCAGCCCTCAGGGAGCGGCACCCTTGTGGTCCTCACCTCCAGGCAACTCGGCAGGGCCACACGTCTCCCTGTTGGGGGGCAGGTCCTCCAGCCAGAGCCTCTTGGCACACACCCGCCACAACCCTAGATGCGCAGCTTCACACACGCCACTCGTCCCGTTGCCCCGTTTGGTGCCCAGCTCCACCCAGAACTCGGTGCCCACGGCCAGTACCGCCAGGGCCGTGCCCATGCCGGACAGCAGTAGGGCTAGCTTGATGGGGCCTCGGCGCTCACGGGCCAGGCCCGTCCTCTGAGTTCTCCTCCGCACTGTGTCTGCCCGCCGTCTTTCCTCCTCCTGGATGAAAAAGTTAGACCACATCATGGTGGCTGGGGGAGAAGGGGCCCTGCCCCACTGGGCTCCCCCAGGCCCCAGGTGGCCAGCTGGACCTCCAGGCTCAGGCTCAGCCCCTCGGCCCCCGGCCCCGAGCCCCTCTCCTCTCCTTGGCTGGCCAGGCTCCCCAGCACCCTCTGCTCTGGCTGTGGCCTCCTCCCTGACCCACACAGACAGGCAAGCAGCCCTCCCCTTGACCAGGGCCTCTGGGGCTATTTTGGGCCCCACCATGTAAGTAACACCCGCACCTGTTGTGGGTATTTTAAGGGAACAAGTGGAGGGCGGGAGGCTGGGGGTGGGGGGAACTGGAGCCTGGATGCCTGGGTCCTTGAGAGACCAGGGACTGTGAAAAGGGGTGCCGGATCCTTCCAAGGTATGGAGAGGAGCTCTCTGGGCTTCCCCTGTGGGAGGAGGGTGAAATGATAGCCCACACCATTCTCTTCACAGACTTTATTAGACAGGACACCCCGCAGGGTGGCCCATGCAGCCCCAGCCCCAAGCCTGCAGTCCCACATGGGAACTAGGGCTGGGGCAGCCACAGGGCAGAGCCAAGACTAGGCCCATCAGGAGGCCTGGACCGAAGCACAGTTTGGATCCCGTCTCCAAGCAACAACAGCATCGGCTGACGAGTCCCTGATTCCTCAGTCCCTCCCAGTGGCCTGGGCCCAGCCATTGTCCTTCAGCATCACTCCCCATGGCCCTTGGTCCCTCTCTGTCTCCATCCATCCGTCTCCTCTCCCAGGCCCCATGTTGGCATCTCTGCCTCTCTCTGGCTCTAGTCTCTGGCTCCAGAGATAACCTGTTTTTGGTGGCTGCCAAAGACCTCTGTGGAAGGCCCTGTCTGTGTCATGTGTCTCCAGGCTCGGAATCCACATCTGATGGCACTGGAGGTGTGGTGTGCCTGCCTGGCGCCATCTCTTCTCTATGTCTCCCTTTTCCTCTCTCTCCCCTCTGTCTCTGTGTCTCTGTGTCTCTTTCCCTCTCTCTTTCTCTCCCTGCCTCTGTCTCTCCTGTTTCTGTCTCTGTCTCTCTGCCTCCATCTCTCTCTCTTTCTCTATCTCTCTCCTGTTTCTGTCTCTCACTGCCTCTTTCCCTCTCTTTCTCTCCCTGCCTCTCTCTCTCTGTCTGTCTCTGCCTCTGTCTCTCTGTCTCTGCCTTTTCCCCTCCCTTTCTCTCCCTGCCTTTCTCTCTGTCTCTCTGCCTCCGTCTCTCTCTCTCTTTCTCTATCTCTCTCCTGTTTCTGTCTCTCACTGCCTCTTTCCCTCTCTTTCTCTCCCTGCCTCTCCCTCTGTCTCTCCTGTCTCTGTCTCTCTGTCTCTGCCTTTTCCCCTCCCTTTCTCTCCCTGCCTCTCTCTCTTACTGTCTGTCTGTCTGTCTGTCTCTCTCTCTCCTGTTTCTGTCTCTCTGTCTCTGCCTTTTCCCCTCCCTTTCTCTCCCTGCCTCTCTCTCTTACTGTCTGTCTGTCTCTCTCTCTCCTGTTTCTGTCTCTCTGTCTCTGCCTTTTCCCCTCCCTTTCTCTCGCTGCCTCTCTGTCTGTCTGTCTCTCTGCCTCGTCACTCTCTGTCTCTCTGTCTCTGCCTTTTCCCCTCTTTCTCTCCCTGCCTCTCTCTCTGACTCTCTGCCTCCGTCTCTCTGTCTCTCTGTATCTCTCTCCTGTCTCTGTCTCTCTGTCTCTGCCTTTCCCCCTCTCTTTCTCTCCCTGCCTCTCCCTGCCTCCGTCTCTCCTGTTTCTGTCTCTGTCTCTCCCTGCCTCTCTTTCTGTCTCTGCGTGTCTCTCTCTTGTCTCTACATCTTGGTCTCTCTCTCTCTCCGTCTCTAGACAGTCTCGGTGTCTTTCTTCTCGGATCTCTGTTCCTTCCGGCCCTTTGCGCCCCTCGCTGTCCCCCGTGGATCCTTAGCTTCCTCTCTTGGCGGTCAGTCAACATGGATGAAGTGCCTACTACGTGCCAGGCGCGAGGCTAAGCGCGCTGGCCAGTCACCAGCCCTGGTTTCTTTTCGCTGGGTCCCCGGATGTACAAGGCGCCTCTGCCTCTGGCCGAGACCCCGCCGGCCCGTTTCTCTGTGTCTCTGTATTTCCCCAGATCTCTCTGGCTCTCCCTGTCCCTGGGGCTCTGCCAAGCCTCTCTCGGTTCTATTCCCTCCCTCTGCCTCCCTTTGGCCTTCTGTTTCCATTTGTCGGGGGCTCCCGGTAGTCCCTGGGTTGGGCCAGGTAAGACCCCCCCATCCCCATCCCCCCCCATGCAAACAGCAAAAAAAAAAAATACAGATTTGAAAACTGCAAAAAACACCACAGCCCCGCCCCCACCCCCACCCCGCCCCCCCAGAGTTCCCA
>NC_058132.1:18170311-18196556 GCF_016433145.1 Gracilinanus agilis | reverse complement strand
GCTGCGGGTTCTTGGGGGGAATCTAGCGGGGTGAAGCTGGAGGTTAAGGGGTGGGGCGGGGCTAAGGTGGGCTGAGGCGTTCAGGGGGAGATGGAGGAGGATTTGAGGGGGAGGGCCCGAGAGGGGGCAGGGGGCTGAAGCTGGAGCAGCAGCCCAGGGGCTGAGTGGGAGGAGTTACAGAGGGGGCGGGGCTTAGGGCTCCGGCCCTCTTGATAAGAGGTAGTAAATGGGCCACAGGTGAGTGAAGGAGAAGCGCTCACCTCCGTCTCCTTCCCTCCCTCCCCCGAGTCCTGCCTACTGCGCCGGCACACCAACAGTCTGCCTCCCGCCCCGAGCCCGGAGCAAGGGGCGGGGCCACACCCTAAGCTCCTCCTTCGCGTTCCCCTCATTGGTGGGGTGGAAATCGGCCTCGCCCCGCCCCCTCCACGTGCTGCCCTCCCGCAGCTTCCAGTGGCTGGACCTCGAAGGCTGGCGGGCTGGCAAGCAAGGCAGGCGGGCAGGCGGGCAGGCGGGCAGGCTGTTGGCCAGCTCTGGGCTCCGCTCGGTTCCCCGCCAGCACAGGGCGTGCCTGCGAGCTGCCTGCGGTTTCCTGTGGGAGGAAGCAGTAAACCTCCTTGTCCTCCTGAGGCTCAGCCTGCTGCCTGGGGGCGGGTGGGCCAGCCACGACCCTCCCAGCCACCTTGGCCCAGGGCACCCACCTGCCCGCTTGGCGCAGTCCCCTCAGCTACAAAGGCTCTTCGGGCATGGGCATTAGATCTGGCTCTGGGTTTCCGAGAGTGCTGCTGGTCATCCAAGAAAGTCGGAGGACCCCAGTTCAAATTCTGTCTTATGAAATGGGCAAGTCCCTTTCTCTATTGGAGCAGCGCTTTCCCATTAGCAGAGCCACGATTTGAACCCTTCCAGTATTTCCCGAAGCCATCCAGAGCTGGGCTTAAACTGGGACCCTTCCGTTCCACACCCAGTTCACTTCTGATGCACTTTATTTTTATCTTCTTTTTTTTTAAACCTTTAACTTCTGTGTATTGGCTCCAAGGCAGAAGATTGGTAAGGGTGGGCCATGGGGGTCAAGTGACTTGCCCAGGGTCACACAGCTGGGAAGTGTCTGAGGCCAGATTTGAACCCAGGACCTCCCGTCTCTAGGCCTGACTCTCAATCCACTGAGCTACCCAGCTGCCCCCTCTGATGCACTTTAGAGTGGCCGGGCTGGGCTGGCGAGTTGGTTTATGTAGCGGTGCCCAGCACGCAGTGGGAACAGAATGAAAGCTTCTTGGATGGAATTGGACTGCTCTGGGTCCTCCGGCTGGGGTCCCCCCGGCAGAGGGCAGCCCTTATTTCCCAGGCCTCAGACTTGGAGAGCACATAGCCAAGGACCTGGCTGCCCAGCTAAGCAACCTACCAAGGAGGCACGACGTTATTCCTATTGCATCGGAGCCCAAGAGCTGCCAGGCCTGCCAGGCTGACAGAAGCTTCCTGCCTCTTTATACAAGATGGACATATTTTGAAGATAATTGTTCCCACCCTACAGACATTGACACTGAGGGCCAGAATGGTAAAGGGCTCACTCTAGGTCTTCTTCTGGAGTCCCAGGCAGCTGCCATCCTAAACTCCCATCTCCGAAGGGATCCAGAGAGCTTCTTTTCTTTCTTTAACCCTTGCCTTAGGTCTTAGTATTCATCGAAGACAGAAGAATGGCAAGGGTGGGGCAATAGGGATTAAGTGACTTGCCCAGGGTCACACAGGTAGGAAGTGTCTGAGAACAGATTTGAACCCAGGGCCTCCCAACTCCAGGCCTGGTTCTTTATCCACTGTGCTACCTAGCTACTCCCAGACCCCCTTCTTGACCCTTCTGCAGCCTTTGACACTGCTGCTGACTCTCTCTTCTCTCCAGGTTTTCAGGACACTTTCCTGGCTCTCTTCCTCTCCTCCTTTCCCTGCCTCCTTTGTTGGATCCTCCTCCAGATCATGCCCTCCCACTGTGGGTGTCCCTCAGGGTCCTGTCCTGGGTCCTCTTCCGTTCTCCCTCTATTAGACTTTACTTGGTGATCTCATCAGCTCCCATCAGTTTAATCCCCAACTCTATGCTGATGATTCTCAAATCGCCCTCTCCTGCCTCAGTTTCTCTGCTGACATCCAGGCTCACATCTCCAAGGGCCCGTCAGACGTCTCAAACTGAACATCCAGCGGACATCGGAAACCCAACGTGCTCATGATCTCTCCCCAAAAGCTTCCCCTCTTCTTCCCGCACAGGCAAGCATCATGCTCCCAGGCCAGGAGGCACCCCAGATCCACCCCCACTTCCAAGCTGGGGCCAAGGACTGTCCGTCTCTGCCATACTTCCCTGCCCGGTGCAAGGCCTCAGCATCTCAGGCCTGGCCTACTGCAATAGCTGCTGGGGCTGGCTGTCTCCCTGTTCCAGGCCAGTTACAGTGATTTTCCCAGAGTATAAGTGTGACCCCATCATCCCCCATTCAAGAAACCCAGAAGCAAACCCTCTTCTGCCTTTAAAGCCCTTCAGTCCCTGCCCCTCCTGCCTGCTCCCCAACATGTGGGCCCCTCAGGCCCATTTGTTCCCCCCCCCCCCCAATGCTTTCCCATTTAGCCTATATGTAGGGCTCCCTCCCACAGCAGATCATAAGCTCCTGGAGGCCAGAATGACCCTGTGGCTTCTTTTATGTCCTCCCAGCACACAGTAGGGACTCCATAAACAATTAATGACTGCCTGCTGGACTCGCCAAGTCATACTTCTGAGGCCCCACCACTGGGCTTTCCAGCTCCTGGGCCTGCACTCAGAGGCTAAGGCAGAGAAAGCCAAAGACATGCATTTGGAGGAGACAAAGGAATGAGGAGAGAGACGCCAACGAGAGGGAGAGAGACAGAAAGAGGAGAGACACAGAGAGGGAGAGACAGAGAGAAAGGGAAAGACAGAGACAGAGAGGGAAAGAGAGACAAACAGAAAGGAGAGAGAGAGACAGAGAAAAGGAAAGACAGAGAGAGGGGAGAGGCAAAGAGACACACAGAGAAAGGGAAAGACAAAGACAGAGGGAAAGAGACAGAGAAACAGAAAGGAGAGAGAGGGAGAGACAGAGAAAAGGAAAGACAGAGAGAGAGAAAGGGAAAGACAGAGAGACAGAGAAAGGGAAAGACAGAGAGAGAAAGGAGAAAGAGAGGGAAAGACAGAGAGGGAGAGACACACACAGAGAAAGGGAAAGAGAAAGGAGAAAGAGAGGGAAAGACAGAGAGAGGGGAGAAATAGAGAGACACACAGAGAAAGGGAAAGACAAAGTCAGGGAAAGAGGGAGAGAAGGAAGGAGAGCTAGAAATGGAAACAGAGGAGAAGGATAGACAGAAATGGAGACAGAGAGCAGATGAATGACGAGGTGTATGATTCAGTGGAAGCTTGGGTCCCTCCCAGGCTTTTCCTGCTCGTAAATAAAAGGAGAGTAAGAGTATATATCCCAGAGGCAGAGAAGGGATACCCAGAGACGGAGAGATGCCGGGAGAGACAGAGACGTAGGCAGAGAGGGAGAACAAGAGTGGCTTGGCCCAGACAGACTAGGGAGTGGGTCTTCAGAGGAGGAAGGAAGAAGGGAGGGAGGGAGGGAGGAAGGCGGGGGCCGGACAGGGGGTGGAGGGAAGGAGGGAGAGAGCAGGGCGGGGCAGGGAGGCCGGGAAAGGGGACCGAGCTTCAGCTGTGACTTCCTCTGGCTGCGCTGGGTAAGTGCTCCCGTTATTTGGACTGGGTTGAGAAAGGAAGGAGCCTTTGAGACAGCCAAGACCCCATCTGCCTTCAAGTACCTTCTACCTGGCCAAAGAGAGGGTGAGAAGCCCCGGACACCTAGTAGGTGTGGGGAGGGGAGAAGAAGGGGGCCCGGGGTGGGCAGAGGCCACATTCCTTGGGATCCACTGGTGGGACATCCCTTCCGCCCCAGCCTTGGGGCGGGGGTGGAGGGCATCCTGCCAAAGACCCCAGCTGTCTCTTCCCGCCTCCATCCTGTACCAGAGACCCAAGGATTCCCCATCTCCCCCCTTTCCCCAGCTCCCAGACCCCCATTCTCCATCTCGGCCAGTTCTCTCAAGGGACCCAGGTGTGTCTCTCAGTGAATTCCCTTCCCTACTGGGCAGGAAATGAGGCGTTGTGCTTCTTGGGCCCTCGGTCTCCTAGGGATCCCCACACTGAATCCCATCTCCACCCTGCTGGCGCCCCAGCCTCCTGAGCCCCTGCTCGGAGCCCCTGATGGCCCCAGGTGTCTGGCTCTCCAGCCTGTGGGGGCCTGGGATGACCTAGGAGGGCGGGAAGGCCCTGGGGCTGGGGTTTCTCTGGTGGGAGAGAAGGGGATGAGTCACAGTGACTCACTCGGAACCCCCACCAAGGCGGGGAGAAGAGCGGAAGAGAGCCTCGTGGATGTGTGGGTCCGGGGGCTGTGCCCCACCCCGGCTCTGAGGCTGGGGAATTGTTGGGAGGAACTAGGTGGGGCAGCTTTCAGTCCTCACATCGGGGTTCCAGCTCACCCAGGACCCAAATCTTGAGTGTGTGGGAGGGGGAAGGTCCCAGGCCAGCCCCAGCACAACGTTCCCCAGGGAGCCCAAATCGCCCATCCTGTTGGGCTTCCTCTGAGGCCACGAGGGAGCCTCGAGGCCAGCCTCCCAGGCCTTTCCAGGGTCCTAGGGTTCCCTGGACCCCGTGCCCTCCCACCCACGGCCCCAGGTGTCCCCCACATGTGGGTGGCAGCCTGAGCCCTCGGCCTCCCCCCAGACTCGGAGAGCGCCATGTCCCTGCTCCTGCTGGTCGTCTCTGCCTTGCACATCCTCATTCTCATCCTCCTCTTCGTGGCAACCCTAGACAAGGTGAGACCATGGCATGGGGGGCCCCACCTCCCATCATCCTCTGCTCCCAGCCCTGCTCTCTGCCTCTCAACAAGCTTGCAGCCACGAGATTCCATTCAATAACCATTTATTGAGGCCCCTGCAGGCAGGGCTTACTTGGTAAGGGGCAGCCCATGCACTGGGGGGGAAATACAAAGAGCAGTCAGTGTGGGGGGGCACTGAGGGGACCCAGGCTCCTTGAGCTGTTGGAGACACTGTGCAGGTGAGGCCCCCCCCAGCACCCACTGGGGGACGGCGGAATCCCCCCTTCTCTCTGCCCGCCTGCCCCCGGCCCTATCCCCGGCTCCTGCTCCTGCTCTAACCAGCCTTCTTTTGGGGATCCTTTCTGGGCCCAGTCATGGTGGATCCTTCCCGGGAACAACTCCCTGAACCTTTGGAAGGAATGTGTGGCATCCTCGAACCACTCGGAGGTCTGGGAATGCAGAAACGTCAGCGAAAGCGGTGAGGGAGGCCCCCCGTTTTACAATTCCCAGCGATCATCAGGCTCTGAATTCGGGGGGCGCAGCCAGGATGTCCCCCACTTCTAGAGGGCGGCGGGGTGGGGATCCCCTGTTCTGAGGAGGGTGGAGCCAGGATGTCTGGGGCTCCCAGCTGGAATGGAGGCATGAAAAGGCATCGACTGACTCAGTGGGTCAAGAGCCAGGCCTGGAGACGGGGGTCCTGGGTTCAAATGGGAGGCTGTAATGACGACCTGCACTGCCCTGGGACCCACACAGTACTGATTGTAGGTCAAGGATCATGAAAGGCCTGCATGAGGCCCGGCCCTGGCCCAGGCACCAGAGAACAGAGAGGAAATGGAGGCAGGGAGGGGGCGCAGGGGGGGGCGGCGTGGTCTGGGGCCCCTCCGTGCGCCTGATGGCCGCGGCTCGTCTGTCCACTGCAGGCTGGCTGCAGGCCGTCCAGGCCCTCATGGTGCTGTCGCTCATTTTCTGCTGCCTCTCCTTCATGCTCTTCATGTTCCAGCTGTACACCATGAGGCGAGGGGGCCTCTTCTACGCCACCGGCCTGTGCCAGTTCTGCACCAGTGAGTGGCTGGGAGGGGGCGGTCCTGGGGGACGGCGGGAAGGGGCCTGCCGTGACCCCCTCTCCTCTCCCGCTCCCAGGCGTGTCCGTGTTCGCCGGGGCCCTCATCTACGCCATGCACGTCAAGGAGATTCACCAGGCCCGCCACACCAGGGGCTCCTTCGGCTACTGCTTCGCCCTAGCCTGGGTGGCCTTTCCCCTGGCGCTGGCCAGCGGCCTCATCTACATCCACCTGAGGAAACGAGAGTGAGGCCTCGCCGGCCGGCCGGCCAGCTCTCAACAGCGAGCCCTGCCAGGCCGGGGCCTGACCCTGCGATCTCTGCTTCCTCCTGTGTCCACTGGGAGGGTAGGACGATGCGGCCTCCTCTTTCCCTCTTCTCTTTCTTCTGGCCTGGCCCTTCTGCCCTGCGCTCCCTGCCCCGGACACTTGGTGCTTTGGGGTCCTTTCCAGGCTGACCGTTGGGCTGGGCCAGGAGTCAAGGCCTTGGTTCAGATCTAGCCTCTGGCGCGTACTAGTTGTGAGACCCTGAGCAAGTCACCTAACCTGTTTGCCTCAGTGTCCCCATCTGCAAAATGGGGATAATAATAGCACCCACCTCCCTGGAGGTTGTGCGATCCAAGGAGACGTGTTAAAGTGCCTGGCACGGTGGCCAGCACACAGAAGGGGCTACTTAAATGCTTCTTCCCTCCCTTCTCCGACGGCCTCTGCCCCGAGGTCCTTGCCAGGGCTCCGCCGAGGCCCAAAGGCCCGGGCAAGGGGCTTTAGTCCATTCTGGCGACTTGCCTGGGAGAAGGCGAGACCTCTGGGGGTCAGTCCTGGCCATCTCTACAAATGGAGGGGGGCCGGGCCGGCGGAGGCCCCGGGCCCAGCTCAGACTAGCTCTAAACCTCAAGTGCAATGAGACTCAACGCAGTACCATACACGAGATCTAATCAGTTAAAGCGCTTTGTAACCTCTCAAGTAAACTTTGTCTACACCCGGTTCGGTTCCGATTATCATTGCGTGGCCCGTCCACCCCAGCACTCCCCGCCGTCCCTTCTGCACGAGGCTCGCCCCAGTCCTGCCTCCTGGGCCTGGCGAAGTCCTCCGGGAAGCGGAGAGAGGCCTTTCTGGGGTTTCCTGAGGGTCCGCCTGCGGTGGGGCTCGCACGGCCCAGGCCCCATGCAGAGGCATCCGGTTTATTTCTTTGGGGAGCTGGAGCAGACGGGCACATCCCTATTGCACGTGGGGGGCAGGATGGAGTCCGAGGTAGCTTTGGCAGAAGTGGATATGACAAATATCAGGGCGTTGGGAGGGGCCGCAGGGAGGAGGGGCACCAGGCTCTCCCAGGGCCGTGGGCCCTTCTCCATCCCCCGGGAAGGCTCGGGAGTCGCAGCCATCCTGGGCGCCAGTGAGGCCGCTCATTCTCTGCTCGGCTGGATCTCAGGAGGCTCCGGGGATCTCTGGAGCTGGGCAGTCTGGAAGGGCGCAAGGCTTTTGCCGAGATCGGGCGGTGGGCTGGGGGGCATGTTTTGGGGCAGGGCTTCCAGGTGGCTGAGGGCCCGGGCCCCATTGAAGGTCACTTCGCAGCCTGTGCGGGCTAGGAGCCAGGTCTCTACCGAGTTCTGCAGCCACTTGGCGTTCTCTAGGGGGAGGGAAGGAGCCGGAGAGCAGGGGGTGAGCCATGGGGGGCGGGGAATGGGGGAGATCCCAAGCCTCTGCCCTCCAGGGGAGCCGCTTACCCTGGGGAGGCCCAGGCCCCCTACGGGACATGAAGCTGTGGGCCAGCAGCACTTCCTTGGCGTGCTCCTCCTGGGCCCGCAGCACCAGGGCCGTGATCAGCTCCGAATTGTTGGATGTGCTTCGGAAGTAGAGCATGTGGGCCAGCTCCAGGGCCTGGAGATTTCGCTTCTGGCCAAACATCTGGATGGGGAGGCGGGAAGGACCCAGTGGGAGTACTGTCCAGTGCATCCACTCACATTCATTCCAACAAGCGTTCACTGGGTTCTAGAAGCCGAGGGGCCCCTCCAAGCAGACTGAGAATGCCAGGAGCCTTGATGGAGCCCACCCATTCACCCACCCACCCACCCACCCATTCACCCATCCATTCACCCACTCACTCACTCACCCATCCATTCACAAAACAAGGTGGCAGCGTGGGGGAGAGAGGAACACCACGCCCCTGATGATGAAGGCGGGCTCCCAAGGGATGTCAAGCTGGAGTTCCTGGGCTCAGGCCCACATCTCCTGCTCCCCAGCCCTGGGACCTAGCCTTCATCTCCTTAAACATAAAAAGAGTGGTCGGGCCAGACAGCCTCCAAGCCCCTTCTAGCTCTACCACTGAGGGTTCCAGCGGATCTAGACAGCACACTCCAATCCCATCCCCTCATCTATTGGGCCAGGAAGACTCTAAGATCATCAGGGCAGCACCCCAAAGTCCAGAGATCAGGCCATCGAATTCAACTCTCATTTTACAGATGAGTAAACCGAAGCAGCTCTTAGAGATCACCGAGTTCAACATTCTCCTTTCCCAGAGAGGAAGCTGAGGCTCAAGTCAGGAAAGGCTTGTCTGCAGCCACCCCACATCCCCAGCTGATTGGTGGCAGAGGTGGCCTGGCATGGGGCTTACCTTGGAAGCACGGCGGGCCATGAAGACTGCAAAGAGCAGCAGAAACAGGGAGGTGGCCACCTTGAGATCAGAGAGGACCACCATGCCCACATTGACGAAGAATACCAGGCCCGAGACCAGGAGGGTCAGGTTGAGAAGGGCCCGCTGCAGGGTGGGCGTCCGCACCTTCACTACTGGGAGTAGCTGCTCCAGCCCCTCCAGGGGGGTATCTTTGAAGCTCTTCAGCACCAGGTGACCCCGCTTCGTGCGGGCGGCCACCACCACCCGCTTAAAATAACGCCTGAGCCCAAATGGCACAGTCAGGAGCTCCCCCTGGCACTGACAAGTACCTCCCCTCTTCCACCCCCAGAAAGTAAGATTGGCAGGCAGCTCGAGACCTTGGGCAAGTCCCTCAACCTCCCGGGGCCTCAGCTTCTTCACCTGGAAAACCAAGGGGGAACCCGCCAGGCTACCGTCCCTTCTAGCTCTGAGGGTTCAGAACTTAGTTACTACCTGGGTGACCTCAGGTAAGTGACTTCCCTGGACCTCTGCTTCCCCCCCAGAAAAATGAGGGGGTTGGGCTCGAGCATCTCTGAGGACTCTCTGGAACTCTAGGCTTGCTGTGTGGCACTGGCCAAATCCCTGTCCGTTTCTGGGCCTCAGTCTGCTCTTCTGTAAAATGAGGGGGTTGAACTAGAGATTCTCTGAGGCAGCTGCCTGCCCCTGGGCCACAACGCCCTTCCTTCTTTCTCTCCTCCTAGTCTGTGTTGGCCTCTCTGAGAAGAGGGGCTGGAGGACAGGACAGCTGGGGCCTTCCCAGTTCTGCTCCCCCACCCCAACCCCGGAGCCCAAGCCCAGGCTGCTCTCCACCCCGACCCCCTACAGTCGCCCACGTGCTCACCGCTCTGCAGGAGGCGACTTGGTAAAGAAGCCCCGTTCTGAGCCCACCATGGACTTGCGGGGGAGCCGCCCTACTCGCTGGCCCAGGGCCCAGAACTGCATGAAATCATACTGGTCCAGATTGATGGTTACCTGCGGGCAGAAGGGGCAGGCGCTGAGTGCGGGGTGGACAGCCGGGCACTCTAGCCGCAGAAACCTCTGCCCCAACCACACCTGGGCTTTCCCCAGAGGCCTCGCTCTCGTCTGTGGGCATCATACTACAGTGTGAGTGGAGGCTCTCTGGAGAAAGGAGGCCATCCGTTCCAGGTCCCCCTTCGAAGAGCTTAAATATCACAGCTGCTCTGAACCCACCTCCTCGGATCTCCTCTGAGAGTCCTTTTGATCAACCCTCTCCCTGACTAGGAGGTCCTCCCCTGCTGCCTGGGCCTCCCCAACCCTACCTGACCCTGCCTTCCCCTCGAGCAAGCCTCAGGTGTCTCTTCCATTTCTGGGTCAAGCTCCAAGGACAGGTTTATGCTTCCTGCCTCCACTTTCCCTCCTCTCACTTGCTTCTTACCCTACGTAACGTGGTTGGGCTTCCTCACCCTGGCAGATGGTTTCCGGCTTCACTCTCGGAGAGGTATGTGATGCTGTCTGCTACGGGCTAATCCCTCCTCTGAGGATCTTTGTGACACTCTCCTTTTACCTGTCTGGGTGCTCCTTCTGATCCCTGAAGCACCCTTCTCCCTCGCTCCTGACCCCCACCCCATCTGGGCTGCCTGTCCAGAAAAGCAACATGGGAGACGTTGGAGAGGAGTCCAGGGTCACACAGCTAGCAAGTTTCTGAGGCTGGATTTGAACTCGGGCCTTCCTGTCTCCAGGCCCGGCACTCTCTCCACTGTGCCACGGAGCTGTCCCAGCATGGGCGTCACTCCTCCCCCCACCCTTTGCTAAATCATCCATCTTGGGTCAGTGTCCCCTAGGCTCTGTCTTGGGATCTCTTCTCCGAGGCTCCCAATGGGTTCAATCTCAGCCCAGATGGGGAGAGCTACAATATCCAGCCCTTGGTCTCTCTCCTGAGCTCCAACTGCCTCTTGGACATCTCCAACGGGATGTCTCAGAGGTCCCAGGCTGAACATACCTTCCTCCCGCCCCAGACCCATCCCTCTTCCTACTTTCCCTACCTCTTCTGAGGGCCCCAGACCCTCATCCACTGACCTGGAGTCCATTAGGGGCCAGATCTCACCCTTCCTTCCTCCTCCACTCTCACCTCCAGCCCCTGATCCAGTGCCACTCCCTCGGCCAGCACTCCAGCTCTGGTCCTCTGCTTCCTTAGTTGGGTGACTGCAGTAGATTTCTTTCTTTCTTTCAACAACCCTTACCTACCTTCCATCTTAGAATCAACACTAAGTATTGCTTCCAAGGCAGAAGAGTGGTAAGGGCTAGGCAATGGGGGTTAATGACAGCAATAGATTGCTTTTAAAAAATATTTGTTGATTCTGACTGCAATAGATTTCTAATCCATCTCCCTGAACCCGGTCTCTGCCCTCTCTAAAACATACTCCTACAGTGGTTAAACTGGTCTTCCTAAAGCCCAGCTCTGACCACGTCACTCCCCTGCTCTACAGATTTCAATGACTCCCTAATGCTCGAGGATCAAGTACAAGTTCCTCCGCTTAGCAGGGGCATGCCTTTGCAGTCTGCCTCTAGCAGGGGCACACGGGGCTCTTTCACACCCTAGGTGGCCTCCCTGCCTTTGTCCAGGCCGTCCCTCCTGCCTACCATGACTTCCTCTTCACCTCAAAGCATCTTTCATTTCCTTCAAGCTCAGCTCAGGCACCACTTCCGACAGGAGACTTTTTGGACCCTGACGGACGCTAATTCCTGCTGCTGCTGCCACATCTGCTTGGCAGAGATTCTGAACTTCATCTTCCGGGCACGTGGTGTCACCCCCCAAACAGAGTGTGAGCATTTGGGTCTTTGCATCGACGGGGTGTGGGACATAGAAGGGGCTTAATAACTGCCGGCTGACGGATTGCCTCAGGGTTCCACTTCCCTAGCAGAGGTTCCTTCTCCAGAGACCCAGGTGCAGAACAAGGTTGGGAGGGGCTGCTACCTGAACCTCATCCTGTGGGTGGTGGACAACAAGGGCGTAGGCCAGGGCATCCTCTGACAGCGGGGAGAAGTTGGCCTGATCCAGCAGCGGCTCCAGGGCCCTGAGAACATCCCGCTCGTTGGCCAGCCGCTGGGGATCCGTGAGGGAGGGCCTCTCCAGAATTTCCCGGTCTGGATTGATGGGGTCATACAGCACCTGGGAAGGGGGGAAGACTTGGGGTAGGGCTGGCTTGCAGGACGGGGCTGCCGCCTCCACACCTCTGGCAACCCCGGTCACTCCTGGCAATTGGGGCACCTGGGTCTGGGAAGCCCAGCCCTCTGGGCCCAAGAGAGAGCTCCTCGGGGAGACCCACAAGGGTCCACTCAGGAGTGCTCACCTGCAGCTGGGTTAGGATGCGGTGATACTGATACAGAACGCTTAAGTCAACCTGAGATGCAAACTCCAGGAGCGCAGCTTTGGCAGAAGAGCTAGAGTGGAATTCCTGGGAAAGGAAAACTGGACATGGTTGTCACTGCTGGGAGACCTCTCCTACCAGCAGCCGGGGGAGGGGGGGGATCCAGGGTAGCTGAGGGAGGGAGAGTGGGGGAGGTGGGAGGGGCTCCCAGAAAGCTGGAAACTACAATTTCCAGCATCCCTTGGGGCAGCCACTTCAGCACCCCAAAGTCCCCAGAACCCTCTGAAATTTTAGTTTGTTTCAGCACCCCGCCCCTCCCAGCTGTGAACTAAACTTCGAGGGGGCGTCTGCTGAATCAGGAAATGCTGGGAGTTGTGGTGTTCGGTGGAAACTACAACTCCCAGCAGGGTCCAGGAGCAGCTGCTCCAGGCCGGGGAGGAAAAAGGGCTCTCTGACTGCCCCGGGGGCTGCTGGGAGTTGTAGTTTCCCAGATAACCTGAAGGAGGAGCTGCAGCAACTGGTCCTTGGAGAAGGGGATGAAGCGTTCTTGATACTGCTGGGCCCAGTTCCGGGGCTCCGTGGGATTCCACATCTTCCGATACTCCCCCATCTTGATGGTCAGGGAGGAGTGGGGCCGGGAAGCGGCCTCGGGGGTCCAGGGCCTCAGTGGGGGCCGGGGGCAGCCCCACCACCCGGCCCCCCAGGCTGCCCGGGCCGCCCGGAGCATGCCGAGTGCCAGCTCCCTGCTGTGGGGGTGGGGGGAGGACCACAGGGCCGGAGCTACATGGCAAAAGTAGAGGAGGCTCAAATGGAGCCACAGAGCACGGGCGTCCTTCCCACGGCCTCCCCCTCGGCCCTAGGGGACAGCCTCGGGCCCACCCCACATCCCGCCCCACAAAGGGCATAAGGTCAGAGGCTAGGAGTCAAAGGTCACGAGCTGGACCACACGTTTCTCCCCCTTATAGCACGCCCTTTGGGCGAGGAAGCCGGGAAAGCTCTTTCCGGGATGGAGGATCTGAATGTGTCCCAGGAACCCGAGGGCCCCCCAAAACCCTGCAATAAGGGGACACCCCCCCCCGCCACAGAAAGCTTTTCCCTCCTCCCCTCACCTTAGAAAAGTTTGGTTGTCATTGAGCCTGGTGCACATGCGCAGGGCCAGCAACCGGGCCTCCCAGTGGCACTGCATTGGCGGGAAGACGCATGCGCACTCGGGGGGGTGGGGTGGTGCAGTTTCCCCCTTAGGTGGCGCTCTGTGCTGCGCATGCACAGTCACGGAGCCAAGGGAGGGCGAATGATGAGCGAGGTCATTCTGGGGAGTGAGCTCAGACTATTCCCTCTAGGGACTTCCCTGGGGGTGGGGGGGGGGGGGTGCGGTTGCTGGACGCATGCGCTAATGACTGAGGATGATTCAGAGGCTCGCGCACGCCCCAGACCAACGGCTTCCGAGGCCCCGCCCCGCGGTCCTCAGAGAAGGAGGCTGTGCAAGGGGCGGTGCCCCCGTTCGACCAATAGGCTTTCGACGCGCGGAGAGGAAAAGGCGGGAAAAAGGCGGGTCCGGGGAGAAAGCTGGGGGGGTAGGGAGGGAGGGGCGAGAGGGAAGGTGAGGGGGAGAACCTCCCCATTTCCTGAGGAGATTCCCCCTCCCATTTCAGGGGAGACACCTCTGGCCCAGGGAGTGGATCCCCATTTCCTGAGGAAATTCCCCCCATTCTAAGGGGGAAACTTCAATTCTTGAGGCACTCCCCCCTCCATGAGACCCCCTCATTCCGAGGGTATACCATCTCCCATTTTCATAGGAAATCCCCCCAAATCTGGGAGGAAGACCCCTTTTCTAAGGAGAGCCATCGCCCTGATTCTGAGGGAAGACTGCAATTCTCAGAGGGGTGCCCCAGTTCTGAAGTAGAAACCCACGTTTTTCTGAGGAAATTCTATCTAAAGACGCCTCCCATTTCCTGATGAGAAGCCCCCCAAATTCAGAGTAGAGACTTCATAATTCTGAAAGACAAACCTAATATCCTAAGGAGATTCCCATATTTTTCTGGAAGAGATTCCAATTTTGAGGATTGAGCCATCAATATGAGGAAGAGCCCTCATCCCCAAGCAGAGTCTCCCCAGTTCTGAGCCAGAGACGAGGTACCCCCCCTCTCCCATTCTGAAAAGAGATCATTTGGTTCTGAAGGGGAAAGAAACTTGCTCTGAAAAGAACTGAGGGAAAACCCTTGTTTTAGAGAGAGAACCCTCAGGTCTTAGTGTGACACCCTCACCTGAGTGAGATAGCACCCCCTGTTTCTGAGGAAGAGAGTCCCTAGCTCTGAGGTGAAGACACCCCCTTCTGAACTAACAATCTCCACTTGAGAAGGGTAGATCACCATTCTGGAGGGAAAGTCCTTATTCCAAAAAGCTGTCTACTCATTTCTGTGGGGGAAGACCCCATTCTGAAGAGACACCCTGAATTCTGTGGTGGGTACTCCCCCTCCTAAAGAAATCTTTTCCAATTCTGGGGGTACTTGGTCTCCATTTTGAGCTAGTACAGTGTTTCAATGGGCCACATGGCCCCTCTTCCCCTCTCCCTATGCTCCTTCCTCCTTCTCTTCCACCTCCAAAGCTCCCCACTCCTCCCATTCTGACCTTTCCTCCTTTTCGCTTTGCCTCTCAGGGGAGATCATCTGAATCAGATTGAAGGGAAGGCCAGTGCAGCCCAAAGAGGAAAAGGCCCAACATGTATCTGCCGGAGAGCCTCCACACTCTGGCCGATAGTGAGGTGGTCCAGTTTGTGAAGAGGCCGAAGACTCTATCCCGAATCTTCGCTGGGGTGAGGCCCCCATCCCCATCCCTGGCCTAACATTACCCTCACCTGGCTGGAGATGCTTCAGGTCTCTTCAGCAATAATGATCTGTGGGCCAGTCACTTAAGTTCAGTTTCCTCATCAGCCTTTCTGTCTCCCACCACTTAGCAGAGATTTAGGCACAGAGCAGGCACTTCATAAAGGCCAGCTGCTGGTTGTTCTACCTGCTTTACCAGGCTTTGGAGAGGCTATATGAACCAAAGAGCGCTATATAAATGGGAGTTTTTATTTCTTTGCACAAAAAGAAGCATCACCAAGAACCTGTGTGTGTGTCTTCATCAAGAGCAGTTAAGGGGGCAGCTGGGTAGCTCAATGGATTTGAGATTCTAAGGCAGAAGGTAAGGGTTTAAAAAAAAAAAAAAAAAAAAAAAGCAGTTAGTGCCAGACTAACTTTATTTCCTTTTCTGTCAGGATTACTAGACTGGTTGGTAGATCAGAGGAATATTGTAAATTTAGTTTACCCAGATCTAAGCCAAGCATTCGGCAAAGCCTCATGTATTCTACTGTGGCCAAGAGGGGAAAGTCTAGGCTCAGTGATAAAGCACCTGAGTGCCTAAACTCAAAGGCTGCGTGACTACTTTCTGAGGATTTAGAACAGCCTACACCCAAAAGCAGTCATTAAGAGTATGATGACAACTTTAAAAGAGATCTTTGCTAGGTATCCCAGAAATCTATGCTTGGCTCCATGTTATTTTAAGTCTCTGTCTCTCTCTCTGTCTCTCTCTCCCCACCTCTCCTTCTCCTTTAATTTAACCCTTACCTTCCAGCTTAGGATCAATACTATGAATTGGTTCCAAGACAGAAGAGCGATAAGGGCTAGGCATTGGGCATTAAGTGACTTGCCCAGAGTCACACTGCTAGGAAGTTTCTGAGGCCAGATTTGTATCCAGGACCTCCCTTTTCTGGGCTTGGTTCTCAATCCACTGAGCCACCTAGCTGTCCCCTACGTATCTCTTAAAGTACCAATAATGCTCTAGAGAACATACTTATCTAACACAAAGAAAGAAGGGATAATCAACACTTTGGATGACAGGATCCCCAAAGATCTCTACAGCCAAATGCAATAACATGAAAGTTGACAGGGATGAATAATCAACCTTTACAAGCATTTAGCAGGGACTTATATGTATCAGGTGCTGTGTTAAGCATGGTAAATACCAAGAAAGCACAAAACCAAAAAGAACCCTTGCCCTAAAGGAGGTTCCAGTCCAATGAGGAAGGTAATAATCAAAACCTCCAAGAGAATGTGGAAATCGGAACATACCCATGTGATAACTACAGGGCAGCTGGAAGGCAGAGCCCTAGCGGCTGAGGGGACCAAGCCAGGCCTCCGGAAGAAGATGGCCCTAGAGCTAAGTCTTTGAAGAAGCCTGGGATTCCCAGACCGAGAATAATCCAGACAGATAGAGACAGGAGATGGAGGGTTGCATGCAGAGAAAAGTAAGTAAGCCAGTATGGCCTGGATAAGAATACAAGAAGATGGGAATGGTAGGAAGGGCCAGGTTGTGAAGAGATTTCAATGCCAAAGGACTTTATATTTGATCTAGGAGGTAACCAGGTTATTGAGGGGAAAGTTGGGAGTCGGGGTGCCTTGGTCCTCAGCAAACTTTAGTAAAATCACTTTGCCATTAAGGATCGGAATGGACAAAGACCCATAAAAAGGCTATTGCAGTCATTCAGATGAGACATGACCAGGAACCGAATTAGAATGGCGGCTATGTCACGGAGATTCACTGAAATGAGGGGATGGACGCAAGAGGTGCTGAAGAGAAAGAAATGACTCTTTGGCGACTGATTGGTTATGGCTGGTTAGCAAGAGGTGGGGAAGAAGAGGATGACAGGAGACTCTGAAGCAGGATGACTAAAAGGATGCTAATCATAGAAAGGGGGAATGTCAGAAGAAGGGAGGTTTGAGGAGAAATCCAGGAGCCCTCTTTTGGATGTGTTGAGTGTCAGATACCTACGGAACATCCAGTCTAATAGGCAGTTGGTGATTGGGTTTGGAGGTCCAGAGAGAGACTAGCACTGGGTAATGGAACTGGGAATCATCTGCTTAGTGATGATAATTGAACCTTGGGGAGTGGACAAGATTACTAAGTGAGGGAGTACAGAGACAAAAGAGAGAAAGGCCCAGGGCAGGACCTGGGAGGACTGCCAGAGTTAATGGGTGTGGCATGGAGGAGGATCCAGCCAAGGAGACTGAAGAGGGGCAGTCAGACTGGTAGCAAGAGAAGCTAGAGAGAGCAGAGTCCTCCGGAAAACCCTGAGAAGAAAGTATTCAGGAAGAGGAGGTGGTCGGTGGTAGTGTCAGAGACTGCAGAAGGGTCCTTGGAAGGCCTTGGATTTGGTCGTTGCTAAGTCAGGAGAGGTCAAGTTTGGAGCTGAATCATGGGACCAGAAACCAGATTGCAGAGGGTTTAGAAGCAAGCAAAAAGAAGCTTTTTAAGGGAGTTGAGCTAATATAGGACAATAGCTGGCAGGCATGGCAGGATCCAGTGAGGTATTTAAGGATAGGTGAGACTTGGGCATCTTTGTAGACAGCAGGGAAGGAGCCAGCAGACAGGGAGAGATTGAAGATAATTGAGAGAGAGGCGATGATGGCGGGGGGCAATCCGCTGGAGAAGATGGTCAGGGAAGAAAGCAAGAGTGAATATATAGGAGCTGGCCTTGGCAAAGAGGAGAAGGGTTACCTCATCGTCAGAGAAGGGAGTGGAGGAGGAGATGGGGGATGATGTCAGAGGAATATGGAATGAGGAGGGAAGTAGGGATCTCTCCGGGAAAGGCCGAAGAGAAAAGGTTTGAAATGGCAGCTGTGGGGAACGGGACCGTGAATGAGGATGGGAGCGGCATTGGCTCAGGGGACGTTAGCTTGCTTCAGTTTCTGGTCAGGGATTCAAGAATGGACGATGGTGTCGAATCAAAGTGGTTCCCCCAGGGGTCAAGACTGGGAAGAGATTTTCTGAGAACAAGATCCGGAAAGGAGTGTAGGCTGGGCAGGTGGCATGGCCTGGGAGAGAGCTGAGGGATACAGGACTGAAGTCCGCGGCGGCCCAAAGAGTGGACATGGGGAGAGTAAAGGTGAAGCACATACAGGAATTCGGAGCTCACTCTTTTAAAAAAGGTTTTTTTAAACCCTCACCTTGTACTGGTTCCAAGGCAGAAGAGCAGTAAGGGGTAGGCCATGGGGGTCAAGTGACCTGCCCAGGGTCACCCAGCTAGGAAGTGTCTGAGGCTAGATTTGAACCCAGGACCTCCCGTTTCTAGGCCTGGCTCTCTGTCCACTTAGCCACCCAGCTGCCCCCACAGAGCTCACTCTTGCACAGGCATCACTAGCCTCTGTGTAGACAGGGAAGAGCAGAGGGGTCATGGGAACTGAAAAGAATGAAGAGCTGGGGAAAATGCTTAAAGCAGTATCAGTCCATATAAGGAAGGTGGCTCAGTGGCTTGAGAGCCAGGCCTAGAGATGAGAAGTCCTGAGTTCCAATCTGGCCTCAGACATTTCAAAAGAACCAAGGCAGGAGGTGAGATAGAGAGGCCAGTGTAAGCCAGACACTGCCATTGCCAAGGAGGGAGAAAGTCCTGGGATCAGGTGACTGCTAATCCCCACGGGCTGATGGGAAGCCTTGTAAAGGGTGGCCAGAAATCCCAGGTGCCGGGCGACTGCGGCCACCTCCAGAGAGACATTGACCCCAGGAAGCAGCCTGCCCCGGCCAGACCACACCCCATCTGGGAGTGACAGTGTCAGGGTGCCAGAGGCCTGGGTGCCTGGAGGTGGAGAGAGAGAGAGAAAGACAGCTGGGGAGGCTCTGTGGCTCAGGGAGGGCAGCCCCTAAGCAGGTAAGGGGAGGAAATGAGGAATTTGGCGGCCCCCAGAAGGCAGGCTAAAAATGCAGGGGCTGGTTTGGGGGGGGATTTCAGGGCAATTCTTAGTCAACTCAATTCCACAAGTGCTTATTACAGCTCGATTGTGGGTCAGGTCCTCTGTGGTAGTCACTGGGTTACAGAGAATAAATACCCCCCCAATTCCTGCCCTCAGGAGGTCTCGCAGGTCCTAAAGACTGAAATATGTTCCCCCCAATAGGCCGGTCAACATCACTGTTCTAATTTTACAGGTAGGGAAACTGAGGCTCATAGGGATGACATGACATGTAGTCTCACACAGCAAATGAGTGACGGTCTCAGGGCTCCTTCGGGCCTGCCCACAGCTTTTTCTCAGAGGACCACCCTGGGCATCACCCCTTGGGGATAGTTTGGGGAAGAGATAAGAAGGGAGCCAGGAAGCCCCAGGAACAGCGCTGGGAGCTCTGGCAGGCAGAGGGAGGGGCCGGAACAACTCAGAACTGCGAGCTCTCTTCTCCCCTCTGCCTCGTCTCCCGTGGCTCAGAGGCCCTTCGCCCTGTCTCTTTCCCCAGTCTGTGATTTCCAATCTGGGCCTTTCTACCGGGTGCCCATGGCTCGGCCTGTCCGGCTCTGCGGCTCTCCTCTCCTCCCTTTTGGGCCTCACTAAGCTCCTGAGCGTAGCCTCTGCAGCGGGTGCCTCCGTGTCCTTTTCTGCCCCCTCTTCTCGTCTCTGGGCTCCTCACCTCTCCTCTCTCCGAGGGGCCTTTTCTCCAGCTTCGTCCTTGACCTCTCCGCAGCCCCTGCGCTGGCTCTCTCCGTCTCCTCTGCTAATCGCCCTCGGCTTCGGGCATCACGGCCGCCTTCCCCGCTGACCTCCCATGTCTCATCACCCAAAACACCCCCCAGACCTCCCCGTTATTTGGAGGACACCCCGTCCTCCTAGCCTGGATGTGCTCAAAGCCAGGCTGTTGCCGAGGCTCGTCCGTTCTGCCTCGTGTTGTGTAATTTTTATCAGTCGGTCCACGTCTTCATGCCCCCGTTGGGGGCTGTCTTAGCAGAGCTATTGGAGCGGTTGGCCATCTGTTTTTCTGGATCATTTTACAGATGAGGAACAGAGGCAAACAGGTGACTTGTCCAGGGTCACATGGCTAGCGAGTGGCTGAGGCCAGATTTGAACTTGGGAAGACGAGTCTTCCCTGACACCAGGCCTGGCCCTCTATCCACTGCCTCCCCTCCCTGCCCCCCGGCTCGTATATGGCCCTTTCCTCGGGCACAGCCCCGTCGCCTCATGCCTGGGCTATTGCAGTGGCTCCAGGCCGTCCCCCCTCCAGTCCATCCTCCATTCACGTGCTGCCAGCCTCCCGTGGCTCCCCACCCCCTCCAGGATCAAAGCCCAAATCCCTTTGGCTCGGAAGCCCTTTGGAGCCTGGGCCCCTCCTCCCCGTCCAGGCTCTCGCCTCTAGGTATTCCGGGCCCACGCTTGGCACACGCTCCCTCCTCTGCCGCCTCGTGCACGAAGCCCTGGCTAGGCCTGGTTCACCGTGACATGGTCTAGCAATTTCCGTCTTCTCTGTTGTCTCGCTCCCTCCCTCTTCTTCCCCCGCAGAGACCCAAGTGTACATTATCCGCATGCAAAACACACTCCATACTGGCCGCTGCTCGCTTGGGGGGTGGGGAGAGCCTGGGAAGGAGCATTTATTAAGCGCCTCTTGCGTGCCAGGCCAGGCTCAACTCTTTACAAGCATCTCGCGGACCCTTACCACCCGCCATAAGGGCCACTGTTATTCCTCACTTAGAGCTGAGGCAACGGAAGCAGAAGGTCAGTGACTTGCTCAGGGTGTCTGAGGCTGGAGTTGAACTCGGGTTGTTCTGACTCTGGGCCCAGAGACGCACCACCCAGCCGCCTCCAGGAAGCCAGAGGTGACGAGGGAGAGCATGCCAGGGAGGGGGAGCGTCTCATGCGGAACAGCCAGGGGATCGGTGTAGTCGAACCCGAGGAGGAGGAAAGGATCCTAGGATGGAGGGGGCAGGCTACTGAGGGCAGCTAGGCGGGGCATGGCGGATGGAGAGACGGGTCTGCAGACAGTCCTGGGTTCAAATGTGGCCTCACATACTTCCCGTGTGACCCTGGGCAAGGCAGTTACCTAGCCCTCACTGCCCTTCTGCCTTGGAGCCCTTGTGAGACAGCTCCAGGGCAGGGAAGGCCGGCGGGGAGCCTGGAAGCAGGCTGGCTAGCCTGGGAGGTGGTGAGGGGCTACAATGTCAGAAATCACAGGGCGGCTTATTCGGAAATAAGATGGCGGCAGATTGGCTACAGGGAGGGAGTAGGAGGATGGACGAGCCTCTCGGGGGGGCTCTTGGAGGGGAGGACGGGGTACCCTCCAGGGTCTTCTCCGAGGAGGGCCGCTGTGCCTGATCACTTGGAGCTGCCCAGAAGGCAGCGGCAAAGCAGGACCAGAGGGTAGGGCTGCCTGCCTTCCGAGGTCTGAGCATCATCCACAGACAGAGAAGACGGAACTCCTGAGCTGATGGAGCCTGGCGGACAGCCGGTCAGAGAGCAGACCTGGCTGAGAGGGAACAAGCTCTCCCCAGGGCCTCTCCCCCTCCGAGGCGCCACGGGCAGGAGGGGAGAGCTGGATGCCGGACGTGCCTGGGGCACTCGCCGGGGACCAGGAAGGGTGAGGCGGATCCTCGGACCACCAGCAGCATGATGTCGTGCAAGGACATGGCCTAGCTGGGCGACCTCTGAGCTAAGCCTCAGCTTCTTCATCAGCAAGATGGGCCTCACCACGTGCTCCCTCTCCCGAGATTGTTGTGGGGTTCGGGCACTCTCACGGGGGACGCTTTTTACTGAAGAAGGGAAGGTTCCCCCACTGGTCAGACCATTCACCCTGCGGCGCGCCATGCTCGACGCTGGCAGGGACAGGGTCTCGGTGTAGTCGGGAACTAACTCAGACCTGAGTTTGACCAACCCAGTGTCTTGGAGAAGTGTGGCGGCCCTCCAGGAGGTCCAGTGGCTTCAGGCTGGGCTCCTTTGGAAGGGAGTGGAGGCAAGGTCAGGGGGTACTTGGAAGGCCTGGCTGGAGAAGAGTGGGGATGGGGGAGAGGAGAGAATGAACAGGGGGAGCCTCTGGAGGAAAGGGTGCAGTCCCGAGGGCAAGGTGTGGAGCCTGGGAGATGGCTTGGGGCAGGCTCTCTCAGTTCAGCTCCTGGTCCCCGCCCTCAGGGCGCTTGGCTGTGTATGAGGACCCCCGGTGGGGAAGGTACCCCTAAGCATGAAGGAGGCAGGGGGAGGGCTCTCGGGGGGCCTCACCCTCTGCTGTCGCCCTCAGATGTTCTCGCTCATCGTGTTCGCCACACTGCTGACTGACGGCTACCAGAACTTGCCCAGCTCCTCACAGCTGCACTGTGTCCTCAACGACAACGGGGTGGCCTGCAGTTTCGCGGTGGTCGCAGGCCTCCTGGCCTTCCTGTTCTGCCTGATCTTCATCACCCTGGATACTCTGGCATCCCGGATCACCAGCACCCGCATGAAGACCACAGTTTTACTGCTGGATTTCTCGCTCTCTGGTAGGAGCTTCCAGGGTTCAGCCTCAGCCCGGGGGGTGGCAGACGGCCTGGGCGGCTTTGGGCTGCCCCTTGAGCTCTCTGCCTCCTTACAGAAATGGAGGGCTCCACTCGCCCCTGCTCTGGTGGCCTCGTCACCACCTTCCTCGGGGGCCCGACTGTGGTCCAGATTAGCTCGAGGGACATCAGCAGCCTTGGGCACTGCCAAGGACCACAGACACAGGGCTGGGGAGGCGGGCAGGGAGTCCTTATAAGAGGGGCCGCACAGGCCACGACTGGAGACGTCCTGAGCCGAGTCCCCCGAGGCTGGTCAGCCTCCCCTGGGCACTCTGCTCTCAGACTGCAGCCAGTGGAATTGGGTTTGACCCCAAATCCCAGGCTGGACCATCATGAGCCCGAGCTGGTCTCATGTAACCCCTTTCCTCCTTTTTGGGCTCACTGACCCCTAGCAGATGGCCTTCTCCGGGAAGCCCCGTCCCAGCCCCTGAGACAGCCTTGGGCCGTCCGGCCTCCCCTGGGAAGGGTCCTGACCCCTGCCCCCCTCTCCTCCGCCGCAGTCATCTGGGTCGGCGTCTGGTTCGTGGGTTTCTGCTTCCTGGCCAACCAGTGGCAGCACTCGCCCCCTCACCACTACCTTCTGGGCAGCAACAGCGCCAAGACAGCCATCGCCTTCTCCTTCTTCTCCATTCCCACCTGGGTGAGCCCGGGGTGAGGCCAGGGAGGCGGGCGGGCTTAGCTGGGGGAGGAGACGGCAGGCCCTGCCTGGAAGGAGTTCAAAGTCTCAGTGGCGTGGCGCGATTCTGGAGAGACCCAGTTTAGAAGATATCGGACTCTGTCTTGGGCCCTGCCCCAAGCCTGGGCTGAAAGAGTGTAGCTCCGTGGCCTTGGACAAGTCCCTTTCCTCCTGGAGGCCTTTGGGCTATGGGCTGCATCCCATGACTGGCTCCCTGTTCCCTCCCCACAGATGGCCCTGGCCTTCCTGGCCCTCCGGGACCTACGCAGTGACTCGCCCATCCCCTACAAGCGCTCCCTGGACGAGGGTGGCGTAGCCCTGACCACCCTCTCTTCCGGCCCCACCACCACCACCATTGGTCCCAACAGCCTGGGCTACCCGGGCTCCATCCCGCCCCCGTACCCCACCACTCCCAAAGCCGCTCGCCTTGCTATGATGAATGACAACTGAGGCCGCTCTCCAGATCCCCCTCAGTTATTAAAGAGACCTTCTCTTCCTCCCACGGAGGTGTTTCTGAAAACCTGAGCCTGGCCATCTCTCGCCCCCCTCGGCCAGCCCCCCGCGACCGCTCCCCGGAAGGCAGGGACGGGAGAGGGGAGGAGGGTGCCGGCTCCCTTCTCGGGGCCACTCCAGAGGAAATCTCATTTCTTCTAAGGAAGTTGGCCAACTAGCCATGTGGCCCAGGGGAAACTGCCGGAGCTTGGTGAGCCTCCGTTCCCTCCTCCCTACCCTCCTGGCCTCAGCCTTAGGGTGCCCTTAGGGGCCTCCAGAAAGGAACAGCCAGAGGAGTGGGCAGACTTTCCCACACACTTTCCCACACTCCAGCTGGTGGGTGGATGGATGTTTAGAAAGAAGATGCCAGCCAGGGCTGGAAGGACGTACTGATGAGGCCCCAGAGCCTGGAAAACGGTGTTAGGGGCCAAGCCCTCCTGTGCCCGGAGGGAAGAACTGAGCTACACAGCGTGTCCCCCCCCCCCCCAGGCAGGACTCTGGTCCCCAGGCCTCCGGGCCCGTTGTCCCAGGCTACCTTGCAGAGGACATTCTCGGGTAAGTCAGGGACCCTGGAACTGGGGAGCTGGAGCAGAAGAGACAGAGAGGGGATGAGGGGGACAAGGACCCGGAGACAGCAAGAAGTTCATTTTCATCTTTATTTCAAGTGAACAAGGAGTTAACCATCAATTCTGTACAAAAATGGGGCATGGCCCCTTCCCTCCCTCCCCATGCCCCTGGACAAAAAAACTGACAAAAAAGATATAAAAGACAGAGGGGAGGAGTCACCCCACCAGCCCCTCCTGTTCTCCAGAAAAAAGTCGGAGGAGGGGTCCTGTTGGCCAGGGAAGAGGCTGAGTGTTTGGCAAAGTACTGGAGGGGGAAGAAGCGGGCGGCAGGGAAGAGCGGGGGCTCCGCCAGGGGCTCCCCATTCACCCCCCAGAAGTGTAGAAAAAACACAGGAGTCCGGAGGCTGACAAGATGACGGAAGGGGAACGGGGAGTTATCTAAACCCAAATCAAATCCAAAAAGATTGCTTGTCTGTTTCTCGAAAAGGCAAAACGCCAAGGTCCAGAGCTCGAGCTCGCCCAGGCTGGGGTCCCCCTGCCCTCCCCCCCTTCCCCCAACACTGGGGAGGGAGGGAGGGCAGAAGGGTCCATTGATTCTTTTTCAAAGTTACCCCTTGGGCCAGGCAGGTTCCAAGGTCTCCCTGCCCCGCTCCAGCCACGCTCCTTTCGCCACCACCGCTTCTGCTGAGGAGGTGTCCTCGGGAGCCACCACTATGCAGGCAGGCTCAGCTTCTTGCCCTTTAAGACTGAGGGGGAGAGAGAGAGAGCAGGAGTCAGCAACAGGGGAGGAAAGAGCAGGCCCAGCAGGGGTGCAGGGAGAGAAGAGGGGGACCCTGAGAGGGCAGGCCCAGGGGCGGGCGCCAGCTACCTTTGGTGATGTAGAGATAGAAGAAGTCGCAGTAGAGGACCGTCTGCACCAGGCCAGCCACGATGGCGATGAGGTCGAAAAAGCCCTCGAACTGGTAGCGCCAGATCCAATTGAAGAGATAGAGCGTCCGATAGACACCCAGGGCAAACAGGTAGTGGCTGGTGATGGTCTCGGCCTCCCCGGTCTTGCTCACCATGAACAGCTGTGGCAGGATGGCCACAGACTCCAGGTAAATGGAGAAGGTCCAGAGGATCTGGGAAGCGGGGAGGCCAGAGAGCAGGGTCACGAGCGGGCAGAGGAGGCACCCGGGCCACGGAAGGAACTAGGGCTGGCCAATGAGGGCACTGGACAGGCCGGAGCTGAGCAGAGCAGGGGCAGCCCCCAGACAGAGACGAACTAGGGGGAGGGAGGGAGCCAGCTGGGCCAGAGGCCATGGAGGCCCAAGAGTGAAGGTGCAGATCTGGCAGGAGGTGGGGGACGGGCTGGGGCCTCCTTTCTGTCACTCCCAGGCCCGTGTGGAGACGGACGCTGTCAGGGCAGGGCCCTTGTCAGGCTGCCCCCAAAGCCCTGGATTCCAGCCAATTCTGTGAGTGGAGGGGTCAGGCTCACCTCAAGGGGGGTGAAGTCATGGTTGACCAGAAAGGCCAAGATGGCCGTGGGGACCACCAGAAACTCCACTCGGAATGTGTCGTGGTTGCCGTCATATGTGGCCTTGAACTTGCTATAGATCATCCAGACAGTGGTGAAGGAGCAGGCGATGTAGACCACCTGTTGGGGAGGTAGAGAAGGTTCTCAGGCCCCAGGAGGTCTGGGAGACCCAGAGCCTGCCCCCTCCCCCTGTGGCCCCCCAGCACCTTGGTCCCCCCAGCCCAGGCCCCCTGGCATGGGCACCTTCATGGACGTGTTGTAGAGCGAGATGTAGTTGGTGAACAGATCCAGGTATCGAGCGGTGAAGACTACAGCGAACAGCACCTGACTCTTCCCCGAGATCCCTGGGGGGATGAGGCCAGTGGTGGAGGGTCAGTGGAGGCTAGGGGGACAAGGAAGGGGGCCGCCCCGCCCCCACGACCCCCACGACCGCCCTCCAGGCCCGGCCCCCACGGCCTGCCGGGCCCTTTCCCAAAGCCCGCAGCCAGGGGGCGGGCCCCGAGCTACGAGAGGCCGGTGCTTCGCTCCTCGGGCTAGGCCTGGCCGGGCTGGGCTCAGGACCGGGAGGCCCCCGCGGCTGGGGGTCCGCCAGAGGTCGAAGTGGGGGCAGTTGGGGCGCGGGCGGTACCCTCTGTTCCTC
The DNA here is from genome assembly GCF_016433145.1 of Gracilinanus agilis. Lineage (NCBI taxonomy): Eukaryota > Metazoa > Chordata > Mammalia > Didelphimorphia > Didelphidae > Gracilinanus > Gracilinanus agilis. Next base: position 18,170,473 of record NC_058132.1, on the reverse strand, counting down.
TGCCCTCCCCTCCCCCACGGGACCACGTCAGCAGCCCCAGTCCCGACTCCGGCCCCCTCCCCTCCCCGGCCCCCTCCCGGGACTGGTCTCCGGCCGGCGCGACTCCCCCAGGCCCCGGTTCCCCGCAGCGCCCCCTCCTCCTCCCCCCTCCCGTCCCCCTCC
>NC_058132.1:18148493-18165545 GCF_016433145.1 Gracilinanus agilis | reverse complement strand
CCCTTCTCCCCATCTTTCCCTCTTCTCCCCCACCCCCTCCCGGCGGGCCGGGACCCTTCCCCTCCCCGCCCCCACTGCCCCCCAGACCCCCGCACGGTCAGTGCCTCTTCCCTCTGGCCCCGTTTCTCTCCTTCTCCCACCTCGCCCCTCCCTCTTTTTCCAGCGTCCTCCCTCCCTCGGTCCAGCCGTCCGCCCGGCTGGCCGTCCCCTCTCCTCGGTCCTGTCCGCGTTCCCCGGGGCTGTGACTGTGCTGTTAATACTGCTTCCAAGGCCCTGAAGGTCGTCCAGGCCCCTGGCCCCATGCCCGGGGCATCCCTTGGGCAGTGAAGCCCCTGCGCCGGGCCGCAGAGCGCCCACACCCCCGTCCCCCTCCGCATTCCTGGGGCCGGGGTGCCAAGCTGGGTTCACTGTCTGCGGCACCCGCGGCAGGCTGACTGCGGCGACGGGGCCCCAGCGGAGGATCCGGGGGACCGTCCGAGGGGAGCGGGGAGGGGGAGCGGGCCAGGGCTGCCTGAGCCCCGGGAGCCCTCCTTCCTTCTTAGGGCTGTCGTGTCGTCGGTGCTATACACGGAACGGGAGCGGGGTGGGCGGGCTGGCCCCGCGGGCCGTGCCCCTGGCCTGGCCCGCTTCAAGGAGAGCCGGGATGGGAGCTGGGCCGGAAGGGCTTGGGGGGGGGGGGGGGAGCGGCGCTCCCCTGTGTGGGGAATGGGTCGGACGCCGGGGCTCTGAAGCTGGCTCCCCTGCCTCAGTGAGGCCGGGGTGGGATGGGGCTGGGCGCCCGGCCCCCAGGGGCACCGCATCCTCCTATTTGTTGAATGGAGTGGAGCGGAGAGCCGGGGCATGGGTTCCTGAGGACTGGGGCCCCCAAGATCTTGGGGTGCCGCCCCCCCACTTCAGCCCTGTGGCTAGAGGGGAAAGAGGAGCCCAGAGGAGGGGAGAAAGGGGAGAGGAAGGAGCTGGAGGGGGGATGTTAACCCCACCAGGGCTAGGCCACAGCTGTGGGTTATTTTGGGGTGGAGGCTGGGGGTGCTATTCTGAGCACTAATCAAGGCTAATGACTGCCAGAGAGGAGGAGGAGGAGCTCCCTCTGAGCCCCTGCCCCAGTGCCAGGAAAGGGGGGGCCCTGGCACCCGGGGAGGGGGTGGGGCCTGGCCAGAAGGCAGGGCCTCCCCTCTCTCTATCCCTCCCCCAGCTGTCAAGCCTGCTGCCATGGCAACCCATGGGGATACTGACAGCCAGGATGGATTGACAGCCTGCCCTGGCTCAGGGTTCCCCTCTGGGAAGCGGGTGTCCATGCCCCAGCCCTTTCCCCCCCAGGGATCCAGGCGTCTGGAACCCCAACCCCTGCCCTTTTGGGGACCCAGGTATGTGGGCCCCAACTCCCCTACTTAGGGACCCAGGGATCCAGGCTCCAGCTAGTGCCCTTCAGGGGCCCGGGCACCTGGCTCCCCCCAGCCTCCTGAGGACCCCGAGTCCAGCCAGCGGGCACAGGAAGAGGACTCTGTGTTCCCTCCAATTTGCTAAATTGCTCTGGGCCAGCAGCCAGGATCCCCCCACTCCTCAACTCCCTCCCAGTGGCCACAGCTGCATCACCCCACCCCGGGGCCCCCCTCCTCGCCCTCGGCCCGGGGCACCTGGGGTGGAGCCTGGGGGAGGGAGGCGGCAAAGATTGGGGGAGGGGATGGAGGGGCCAGCTGGGGAATGGGGCTGACAAGGGGCTTGGGGGTCAGTCTCACTGACCCTTTCTTCTTTTTTTCCTGCCCTTCCTCTTCTTTTCTTTTCTCATCTCTCCAATTGTTCTTCCTTTCCTTTGCCCTCCATTCCACTCTGCCCGTCATCCCTGCCTTGCTCGCTGGGCACACGTCTCTCCTCCTTTCTCCTTTCTCTCTCTCTGGCAATCTCCCCTGGCTCCCTTGCCTACCTTTAACCCTCTGCCCCTTTCTGGCTGTCCCTGGGGCCCTTTCTGGCCTCTGCCTTCTTCCTGGGGCCCTGCCTTCTTCTGCTCCTGCCTTTCTCTCTCCCTCGGGCCTCCTGCCCGGTCCCTGAATCCCTATTTCATCCCTGTGGCCCCCTTCCCTGTGTCTTTGACCTCTCACTATGCCCAATCTTTGGTTATGTCCGCACCTCTGCCTCTGTTCTTGTTTCTCTCTCTCTCTCTCTCTCTCTCTCTCTCTCTCTCTCTGTCTCTCTCTCTCTCTCTCTCTCTCTCCCCCTCTTCCCTTTCCAACCTTCCCCTGTCCCTTTCTCTTCTGGGGCCATTAGAGGCTGCCCGGCAGGGCCCCCAGGAAATGCGTGGCCCCCTCAGCCCCCACGGCCCTCTAGGCCCAGCTAACATGCTCTTGCTGCTGGCCTTGGCTTGTGCCAGCCCCTTCCCTGAGGTGGCTCCCCCACTGGGCGGCAGCAGCATTGGGGAGCCGGGCACCGGACGGCCCCTCAATGTGGCGTTGGTGTTCTCGGGGCCAGCCTATGCAGGGGAGGCGGCTCGTCTGGGCCCTGCTGTGGCCGCTGCAGTACGCAGCCCAGGCCTGGAGGTCCGCCCTGTGGCCTTGGTCCTCAATGGCACCGACCCGCGCAGCCTCATGCTTCAGCTGTGTGACCTGCTTTCGGGCCTTCGCGTCCACGGCGTGGTCTTCGAGGATGATTCCCGCGCACCAGCCGTCGCCCCCATCCTTGACTTCCTTTCTGCTCAGACTGCCCTGCCCATTGTGGCCGTTCATGGCGGTGCCGCTCTCGTCCTCACGCCCAAGGTGACCGGCTGGGGTGGGGGCCAAAAGGAGATGAGGCAGTGGGAGGGGGAGCCGGGAGTGGAGATGAACTCATCTCATGCCCCAAGGGGTCAGGGCCTGGGCTGTGGCCTTGGGTGAATGCCCAGTGGGACCAGGGCCTGGGGGGAAGCAAAGAGCAGGGAGCCATCCTCATGCTCTTAGGCCCAAGGTAGTCAGTGGAGGGAGCAGCCGTGAGGGGTGGCCTTGTCCACACCCGTGAGGACCTCAGGGCCCAGGCATGGAGGTAGGGGCACACAGGTGGGAAGAGTGGGCTGCTGCCTTGTCCCCAAACCCAGGGCTTAGGGGGGTTGTCCTCATCTCCTCTGCAAGGGCCTTATGGGAATGAGCTCGGAGATGAGAGTTGGGGAGGCTGGGGAGCCTCGTTGGCTAGGGACGAGAGGCCCTGAGTGGGAGAGCCGGGGGATGAAATGGGGTGAGGGGAGGAGCTTTTAGGAGTCGTGAGAGAGAAGGGAGGGATGGGGATGGGCAGCCGTAGAGTAGGGAAGTCACCAGGGCTGCGACCTCCACACCTAGACCGTGAAGGGCTGTGCCCCCACCCCATGGCCTTCCAGGGGTTCTTCACCTCAGCCCCATAGTCATAGTGCCTTCTCTCCCCGCCACCTACTGGGAGATACAGCCATCACGTTGTCCCTCTCCCCCTCAGGCTTGGGTCTAGAGTCCAGGTCTGGGGAGTGGAGTGATGCCTTGCCGCAGTAGCCTGCTAGCACTTATGTCTGGGGTCTGACCTGGGGACGTCATCAGAGGAGCAGGAGGGTGGCATCATCTTTGGGGCTTCCAGGCTGACCGCAGCCCCAGAGAAGTTTGTCACCCACTCTGGGCCTTCGTTTTCCCATCTGTAAATGAGAGGGTTGACTTGTAGAATCTCCCAGCGCCCTTTGGACTTGGATCCTAGACTTTGTGCACACGTCTCCTCGCCCCATCTGCCCCCCAGCCCATCCTCGGTTTCTTGTTCCGTACAATGGGAAGTTTACCCTGAATGGCATCTCGGCCATCGGCTAGCTCTCAGGCTCGGCTCCCGTGCTCCTTTCTTTCCTCTGTGGTCCTCAGGAGAAGGGCTCTACCTTCCTCCAGCTGGGTTCCTCCACAGAGCAGCAGCTACAAGTCATCTTTGAGGTGCTGGAAGAGTATGACTGGACGTCCTTTGTGGCAGTGACCACGGCGGCTCCTGGCCACCGGGCCTTCTTGGCTTACATTGAGGCCCTGACGGATGGCAGCCTGGTGGGCTGGGAGCACCGGGGAGCACTGACCCTGGATCCCGGGGCTGGCGAGGAGGTGCTCGGTGCCCGCCTCCGCAGTCTCAGTGCCCAGATACGCCTTCTTTTCTGCGCCCGAGAGGAGGCAGAGCCGCTGTTTCGTGCGGCGGCTGCTGCTGGCCTTACAGGCCCTGGCTATGTGTGGTTCATGGTGGGACCCCAACTGGCGGGGGGTGGAGGAGGGGGAGGGCCTGGGGAACCACCTCTCCTGCCAGGGGGTGCCCCGCTACCCGCGGGGCTCTTCGCAGTCCGGTCAGCTGGCTGGCGGGATGACCTGGCAAAGAGGGTGGCAGCAGGCGTGGCGGTGGTAGCCCGGGGAGCCCAGGCCCTGCTTCGTGACTATGGGTTCCTACCTGAGCTGGGGCATGACTGCAGAGCTCAGAACAGAAGCCAGCGGGGAGAGAGCCTGCACCGGTAAGGAGTCTGGGTGGACACCAGGGGACTGACCGTTGGGACTGGAGGCCTCCAGGTCCAGGAAGATAGCCACTAGAGACCAGGACCCAGGCCAGGAGGCAGGGACTGGGATGTGGAAGCTTTGGGGAAGGGGATGGCCAGATCTGATAGATAATAACCAAGATGGCCCCAGGAGAGCAGCTTGACTGAATGAGTAGAGAAAGCCTCAGTAGGTGTCAGGGGGCAAGAATGAAAGAATGGATGGATGGATGGATGGATGGATGGATGGAAGAATGGATGAATGGATGGATGGATGGATGAATGAAAGAATGGATGGATGGAGAGATGGATGGATGAATGGATGGATGGTTGGATGGATGGATGGATGGATGGATGGATGGAGAAGCACTGGTTATTCCATAAAGTGCTTATTCTGTGCCAAGCACTGTGGTAGGTGCTTAGGAGCCCAGGAGAAAAAGCAAGATGGCCCTAGTTCTCATGGAGCCTGTACTCTGAATAGGAGAGGCAGTGCATGAAGCTGTAGGGCAGATGGCAAGGCCTGGAAGGCCTGTATTAATGTAGGTCAGGTGACTGTCCTCTGGGATCTGGAAGACAGAGTCAGGGCAGACCTCACGCTCCTCCATCGCCCCAAAAGGCTTGTGGTCGGTGACTCCCATCTTGTCCTAGCCACGTTCTCAAGGCCTCTGGGCTCTGGTCTGAAATCTTCATCCCTATGACCATGGCAGGTATTTTATGAACATCACCTGGGACAACCGGGACTACTCCTTCAATGAAGATGGCTTCCTGGTGAATCCTTCCCTTGTGGTCATCTCTCTCACTAAGGACAGAACCTGGGAAGTGGTAAGTCCAGGGGCCCAGGCACCTAGGTGTCTGAGGCTAAGGGGACACCTCGCTGAAGAGTTAGGGATCGGGGGCATTGATGAACCCAATCATCAATTCTTCTCCTCATCCTTGGCCCAGGTGGGGACCTGGGAACAGCAGTCTCTACGGCTCAAGTACCCACTCTGGTCTCGGTATGGCCGCTTCCTGCAGCCCGTGGATGACACCCAACACCTCATGGTGGCCACACTGGAGGAACGACCCTTCGTCATTGTGGAGCCAGCCGACCCCCTCAGTGGCACCTGCATCCGGGACTCCGTGCCCTGCCGTAGCCAGCTCAACCTCACTCACAGGTGGGACACTAGCGACTGGGCTCGAGCTCCTTCGGCCCCTAGGAACCCCAATGACCCCATCCCCTTGGCTATCTCTTCTGCCTCCCCTGGAACCCTGGCGATCACATCCAGATTCAATCACTGGAGCCCGTGGGTCGATGGTAGGTGCAGAGGTAGAGACATTTTAAGGCGAACTCAGTAAGAGCTTCCAAATTAAATCCTTATTCTTTGGGACGCCAGGACTCGGCTGCCCAGCTGGGCAGCAGGGAGGACCGAAAAATCTGTTGGGAAATATGGCTGCAGGATAGGGAGAGAGATCGAATTTATTCCACACCAAGCACACGTCACTGTTGGGGATACAGAGGTAGAAAAACCATAGCCCCTGCTCTTGGGGATTTGAGGGACAGTGTGAGCAGACCGCGGAATGCTCTAGGAAAAGGTGGAGGTGGAGAGGCCAGCTTTAGCTTGTGGAATCAGGGAAGACTTTCTGGAAGAGTGGCCCCTGCACCAAGCTTTGAAGGAAAAGAAGGCTGCAGAGGTAGACACAAGGAAGAAGTATAGACCAGGACTAGGGGCTAGTCTGCCACGCCTAGAGGTATGCTTCGGAAGGAAGGCTCAGGGAATGTGCTCAGGCCGGAGGAGAGGGAGACCAGAGGAAGCCGCTACTAGAATGATTCAGGTGGGAGGGAGGAGGAAGGGGCCAGGCGAGTGGAGATGATGGGAAGAGAGCTGGTGGAGGTGGAATCAGCAGCCTGCAGGACTGACATGGGCCAGCATCGGCAGAGATGGGGGAATTTCAGAGGACATTCGAGAGAAGGGGAGACGATGGACTCGGTTCGGTAGCGCGATGGGACATCCCATTGGAGAGAGGTTGAAACCGGTGTTGATTTTCTCATTGAATTGGGGGCAGCCAATGGCATGGCCAACCGAGGGAATATTGAAAGTGAGGAGAAGACGGTGGACAAGAACAGAAGTAATAACAGAACAATGATAATCACTACCGCCTCAGAGCTTCCTCTACTGCCTGATGATAGCGGGGAGAGGATGCTGGATTCCCAGAAGCCATGCCCATGAAGCCCATTGTGCCAGGCTACAGAAACTTTGACCACAGGCTGTGCCCACTTGCCGAGGTCTCGCCTCATGAAGTATGCAGAGATGCATCGCTGCCAATAGCCTGGCCACTTGGTGATGATGTGTTTGATCAAAGTAAACCATGTTGCCATTTGGGTCCCAGTCGCCCGTGGGGTGTGGACACTGATGGAGTAGAGGACAAGGGGCAGAGGGCACGAGGAATCCCCGTTCTGAGCTGATCTAGAAATATCGACCTTGCCCTGGTACTCTTTGCGGGGAGCTCCCCACCCAGCGACCCAGCGGACGTGCTGCCAGAGGAACGGCATCTTGTCATGGATGGCATCCTCGATATCGGTGAAATGAAGCCGGGAGGCCGACGGAAGCGGCGGTTCAGTGGTCAGGAGCTCCATGACATCTCCCCAGAGAAGCAGAAACTGGAGTTGCCAGAGTTGGGTTTGTCCCACCTCAGAAGGCGATGATTTTATTGAACGACGAGTCACGGGACACTGGATCTTCTCTTACCCCAGAGGCCAAGAAACGTGTACAAAACCTGCCAACATCGAAAGAACGGAGGTCTGCGTGGCAACGCCAGGCCCAGAGACCAGTCGGGTGAGATCCTTCACGGGAAAGCAGAAGATTCTTTGGGACCCAAAGGGAGAAGATGGAGAACCATCTGTAGGAAAACGTGTTTTAGGCCAGGGGAGGAGAGGGGGGCAAGGCAAGCCTCCAGCTGGGCGCACGGCTGGAATACTTTCTTTGAGAAAGGCCCCAGGAGGTGCTGGGTGGCACTTGGCCAAAAATGCAGTTGGTTCTGTCATAGCAGGGAAGGATGGGAGCCAATCAAGAACAAGGATTTGTGAGTGCCCAGCGCCGTGCTAGGAGCCGGGGCAGCCCGTGTGAGAGCGAGTCCCTGCCTGGCCAAAGGGAGCTTCTGTTCTCCTGCAGGGACGCAGTTTATACAGATAAGCAAATACAGGATCTACTCAAGAGCAGTGCAGAGTAACTAGCATCTGGAGGAGCCTTGAAGGGAACTAAAGGCAGAAATGAGGAGGGGCAGCCTTTGAGGCCTGGAACCTGGAAATGGATGGAAGAATGGACATCGACCGGGATCAAATGCTCTCCTTTGCCTGTTGCCCTAGAAATGGTGTGAGCCCTCAAACACGTGATCCTACCCCCAGGGAAAGCGATGGGGAAGCCGAGGCCACCCCTGGTTTGGAATAGATACTTTTTTTCTGAGTCTAAGTGGGAAAGATGGAGAAAGGTGATGAGTGACAGCGTAGCATTCACTGCTTCCCAGAGGGAGGCTGCTCCTTCCACCTCTCAGGGCTACAGGCTCTCCTGAGAGGATCATGGGACATCTCTCTCTGTTGCCTTTCATTCAAGCCCCCACCAGTTAGGCACCCACACACCGATGACCAGCTCCCTGCTTCTTTTTTCTTTTTCTTTTTTAAATCCTGACCTTCCATCTTAGAATCAATACTACCTATCAGTTCTAAGGCAGAAGAGCACTAGGGCTAGGCAATGGGGGTGAAGTGACTTGCCCAGGGTAACACAGCTAGGAAATGTCTGAGGCCAGATTTGAACCCAGGATCTCCTATCTCTAGGACTGCTTCTTAATCCACTGAGCCACCCCGCTGCTTCTTATCCCCCCTGCTTTCGTTTAACCCCTTCCCATTAATCTGATTTTACAAAGGTCTACCTACTTCAGAGCCATATCCAAAACAGAAGTACAGGGGGTAGCCAGGTGGCTCAGTGGATTAAAAAGCTAGACCTGGAGACAGGAGGTCCTGAGTTCAAATTTAGATTCAGATATTGCCTAGCTGGGTGACCCTGGACAAGTCACTTCATCCTCATTGCCTAGCCCTTACCGCACTTCTGCCTTGAAATCAATATGCAGTATTGATTCTAAGACAGAAGGGAAGGAGTTAAAAAAAGACCAAAAGGAAAAATGTACAGATGCTTCCTCCCCATCCCTGGGTAGAGAGTGGAACATACCCTCCTGTATGTATATCACCGTAGTTTCTGACTTCCCCTACATTCCCATCCAAAGTCAGCATTGCTGCCAGCTGAGTTCTGGGCTGGGACCCCACCGGTAGGTCACTCCTCAGGGCCTTGAGCCAGCCTGGGAACCCTTTCCCAAGCCCAACCCCCTTCCCCTCGCAAGGTCCATTTCTTGTGGCCTTGGAGAGAAGAAGAACCCTGCTGGCATGGTTTCTCACAGGGTGCCTCCATTTGACAAGCTGTCAAGCTCTACCCCATAGAGTGCTAGGATGAAGGGAAATGATGGCAGGGAGAGCCAAGGCCTGTTAATTGCCTCTGAAGCCAATCAAAGAGCCTCCTATTTACCTTGAGATCAACCAGCCAGCACCAGTTACACTCCATGGTCTGCCCTTCTGCCAGGGTGACTCTCCCAGAAGCCATCTCCCACGTCCACCTCTGAAATGCTGCTCCAGGCACTCCTCCTCCCTTGGCCAAGAGCCTCTTCCCTGGCCCCATCAGGGCAGCGCCACTCCAAAGAGTGAGGGAAAGAAATAAAGACAATTCAGAAGGAAAGGAAAGGTCACCCAAGGGCATTGAAGGCTGAGCCCCAAAGGAGGCCCAGAACCAGATGAAAACTGGGAGAGATCTACATCCATTTTCCTAAGCAAAAGCTTTTTCACAGGCATGGAGAATGGAGTCACCACATTTGGGCTTGACCATCATTATACCAGGTGTGCTCCCAGAGGAAAGGGAGATGGCGCCGGAGAAAATGGTGGTGGCGGAACAGCTGGAATGGGCCTTGGGTACACACACAGGGCGAGGTCATGGGCCCCAAGTGGTCTCAAGCACTCCCCAAGAGGAGAGAGTTCTCAAGGTGGAGGCCATATTACCGAACCGAGTAATCAGTCCTTAGTAAGCCAGGGAAAATCAAGGAGATTTTTATGGGAACAATCCTCACCTCTGTTGAGGGCATCCACGGTGAAACTGTGAAGAAGGAAGACGCGGGCTCTCACGGATGCTCTTCGATGGCGGGTCCCAGATTTTTCAGAAATCATTTGTTGATATTTCCATTTTCAATTGCCATCATTTCAGGATTGATCTCTACTATGGAGGTGGATCTGGGCCTGCTCTGACCAAAACGAGGAGCTTTTCCAAACAACTTAATAGGAGGGTGTAAAGGGGCTGCCCACACACCCCGATTCTGTGACCAGATCATTGGCCGCAGGTAACGACGGACAGACTGCAGGTCAGTCCTGCTCCTGCTGACATTTCAAAAGCAAAGGACACCCCCGTGAGCCAGTGAGCTCAGAGGAGAGCATTCCAGAGGGAGGCCTGCACTCCTGAGGACTCACTTTGCACCTTTTCCCTTGAGTCTCCTGGAAGATACAATTGGGGGAAGGGCCTCTTTCTCCCTCACCCTCACCGGCAATGGCACTTTGCGGCAGAAACTCATGGCTGTAGGAGACGTGAGTGAGCTCACAGCCGGATAAGGGGATTCAAGGACATTGCTTCTTAAACCCTAATCTTCCAGCAATCAATCCATCCCTCCATCGATAAACATTGAGGGCCTGCTATGTGCCAGGCATTGTGCTAAGGACTGGGGATACAAAGAGAGTCAAAAGACAGCCCCCGCCCTCGAGGAGCTTGCCATCTTATGAGGGAGATGACAATCTAAACAAATATATCCAGAGCTATTCCCTAGACAGCATGATCCCACCATCTAGCCTTCTAGCACAGAAGGGAGATTTCTGGGGTGGCAACAGCTTTGAGAGTTGCCTCATGGGTAACTCCAAATTCAAGAAATACGATTTGAGAGTTTCAAGCTCTGGATCTTATAGGTAGAGATTTCCTGATGCTTCCTGCTCCACAGAGGGGGAAGGAGACACTCCACATGGTGCCCGCACAGCATCTTCCTTGGAATGCAAAACCACCAAGGACTCTAGCTGAGCAAGAAGCTGGAGGCACTGGAGACGACAGCCAAGCAGTGTCCAGCAGTGAGCAATGGAGCGGTGTCTGGCGGAGCATGTGGGGACATAGCGGCCCTGTAGTCCTGCAGCCCTAAAGCATCCATCCGAGGCGTGAGTTGCCCCCTCTTACACAGTGCTCCCTGGCCACACGTACGTCACATGTGCGGGCCTCTTGTGACTTCTTCATGCACATGTTTTCCCCACCAATGTCTGGTGCCAGAGCGCTCCCATCACTACTTTTCTCATCAGGGCATGTTAGTAAGTCCCTTTGTTTCCAGCTGATTGTGTTCTCTGGCTGACTGTTGAAGGTGGACACATAGGTGGGGGCTTGTAAGTATAGTTTTAAGAATGTAGATCAATTGCTTTGGAACTAGGAGAGCTATTCCTCCGGAGGTCCCGACCCATGAGTTCAAGTTGGGGGGCTAGCCCTGAGGCTCTCCTTGTGGAACTTCATCTGCCATCTCTATCTTGGACACCTCAGGGATCCGCTAGGCAAAGCCAGTGCTTCAGGAGTGATATTTTGTGATATTCCTCTGTCTTCCACCTTCTACCATGGAAGGTGATCTAAATCGCATGCATGATGCATCCCGAGTCCTGGTGTCCTGGAATGTACCAAGGCCCCCCAAGGACCCTCATCACTTCAGAGGGAAGCATGTTGAGAGCACCCTATGGGAGATTTCACTTTGAGGGTTATTTTACTCAGAGATGGGTCTAGATTCCTCACCTTCTTGGACACGAGTCCAACCCACTTCTGCAAGGTCAGTAGGACTGCAAGTCCATAGGACAAAGTCTGCCCAACAGCAAATTAGCCCCTTGTGTGGAACACCTTTGTTGGCAGCCCTCTCCGTAGCTGGGGTTTTCTGAGGGGGGGGGTATGGTTGAAGGGGGCTGGCTCGCCAGACCTCCCTTTGGAATGTCCTGCAGCTTTTGCAGACTCACTGGAGAAATGCATGGACCAAGACTGTGTCAAAGGGTCCCCTTAGAGAAATGTTCACACGGTTCAGGCTTCTCGTTGAGGTGAGGCCATCCTAGCTCACCAGCCTCTGTCAGGAGAGCCTTATGGACTTTGGGGGCCCATCGGGGGCCAGACTGGCTCACAGAAGGGCAGGCGTTATCAGGCCTTGTGGCTTTACTTTGCTATCCTCGCTCCTGCCTGCCCTCCTCCTTAACTGTTCTGGGGCTGAAAAAGGCCTGCGCAGGTGCCAGAGCAGGTGGTAAAGGAGGATTTTGTAAAGGGCTCTTTGTTGGAAAGGTGGGATTATATGCGTGAGGGGAAGTGAACGTCCTCTTCAGGCCCACCAGCTCCACTAGGGCCGGACCCTCCCAAGAGCTCCCCTCATTGGACGGGCTGAGAATACCTCGTGGCTCGGCCAAGGCTTTTGTGTCAAATCCCGGAGAGCCTCCCTGAGGCCTCAGAGAACCGATCAGCTTGGGAGCAGGGACAGATGGGCCACGGACACTCACTGTGCTTGGCGGCCTGGGCACGGCAAGAACTGAAGTGACGGGAGAGATCCTGGAGGCCGATGGCGCAGGCTCTAGTCTGGCCCTAAACAACAGGACTGGGAAACAGACTGGCATCAGCCTGTTAGCATCATCAAATTGGTCATTAGATGAAGGTAACCAACTGGTTTTTGGCGGCTCAACCCCCGCTGGGGTGGTTGTCGTCCACTTCCTTCTCCTGTTCCTTTTACAGAGGCCCTACTATTCTGGGAGCTAGGGGCTATCATTATAGCCATTTTACAGATGAGGAAACTGAGGGAAACAGGGTCAAGTGCCTTACCAGGGTCACACAGCTAGTAAATATTGGAGGCCAGATTTGAACTCGGGAAAAGGAATCTTTCTGACTCCAGGCCTGGCACTCTGCACACTATGGCGCCACCTAGCTGCCTCAGGTACCATCAGATGTTGGCCATTAGCCAGAGTGACCATTGGAGGATCAGCCACACCCTGGCACCATTCACAAAGGCGGCTGGCCCCACCCTGAGATGGAGGGAAGAGTCTGGAGGAGCCAGCCTTCATCCTTCTGGATGCCTCTTGCTTCCCACCAGAGGGCCAGAGGGAGGGAGGAGCGTTCTCTCCTTCCTCCTCAGACACTGGCCATGGGGCCTTGGAGGCAGAGTGACCAAACCCTCCCGCTGGAGAAAGGAACTAGGAGAGACCACTTCCTGGACCGCCATCTTCCCAGAACAGAGAGGGGGTTTCTAAGTTCTCTGGGCAACCCCATCCCCAAGTCTGGGCTCCTAGCAGCAAAAGGAGACTTCTGGGGCAGTTCCAGCTTTGAATCTTCAAATCCACAATTCCAAGTCCTGGAGATTCTAGACTCTAGAGCCAAGAGAAAGATGACGTCCTGTTGTCTCCTCCTCCGTGGAAAGGAAAAAGAGTGATTCATATGGTCCTTGCAGGGCGTCCTGCTTGGAATGGAACACCCCAGATGACTCCAGCTGAGCAGAAAGCTAGAGACAGTGAATTCCACAGCCAAGCAGTATCCAGCAGGGAGTGACCACAGTGCAGGGGCCCGATGGCCTGCCTAGTCCTCACAATGTGAGCTCTTCCAGCTGTGTGCCTCGGAAGCAGTCCCGCCATTTGTGGGACTGTACCTCAGGTTTCTAGGGGAGCTTGGTCTGTTAGTTTTGTAATCGCCTTTGCTCTAAGCCAGTGTTCTTAGGCTGACTGTTAAAATCAAACACACCGGTGGGGGCCTATGCGCAGTAGTTTTAGGAGTGCCTTGAGCCCAGGGGAGAGGAAGCTATATTTTCTCATCTCTTCTCTGGGGACATGCTTAGTACTGATGACATCCAAATCACCAACTGGCTGAAAGGTATAGTAGAAAAAAAAAAACCAAAACATGTTTATTCTTTGTTGGCCATTTTAAAAAAGCATTCGCTTCAGGAGGCAGAATAGCACTTTTCCATGTCAGAATCATACAAGATTCCGTGGAAGGTGGAACCACAGAAGAAGCTTTCTCTGATGACCCTCTGGCTAATGGCATCAAGTGGGGAATAAAAAAGAGCTGCCAGCTCCCCAGAGTCATCTGCCACTCCAATGAAGGAGTCCAAATGGAAAGACAATTCCCTCTAGGAGGTAAGCTCTGCCATAACTTCTTGCCAGTGACATTGTGTGGATGGCATCATCCCAGAACAGAGCCTTCTAAGTGAGATCCAGAATCAACAGGGTTCATACAGGGAAATTAACCATCCACACAGAAAAAACCAAGTGGATGAAGACAGCCCGTTGCCCTTACGATCACATAGTTTGATGGACAGCTCAGAGAGCAGAGCCATTCATGCTCTGAAATAGCCTCAAAAATACAAGGAAGGAGGGAGCAGCTGGGTAGCTCAATGGAGTGAGAGCCAGGCCTAGAGACAGGAGGTCCTAGGTTCAAACCCGGCCTCAGCCACTTCCCAGCTGTGTGACCCTGGGCAAGTCACTTGACCCCCATTGCCCACCCTTACCACTCTTCCACCTACGAGACAATACACCAAAGTACAAGGGTTTAAAAAAAAAAATACAAGGAAGGACCCAGAACAGAATGGGAAAAAGCCTTGGGGAAATCGTGCCCATACTGTTCCTAATCCCAAGCTAGGTCCCAAAGCAAAGGCCCCTCCTTCTGGCACTGGGCTCTTTCTAGTAGGGATTGGGTTGCCGGTCGTAGAACACTGAGGCCTCACTTGGCATTGAGAAAGTGAGAGGAAAGAAGGCTCCTGGCACCTCATGCGAGCCCCCAGTGGCCCATGTCCAGGAGAACATAGAAGATGGACACCATGATGGACAGGCTGGGGTGAACTCCAGTCTGCATCATGGAGGAAGCGCCCACCTCAACGAGATGAGAGGTTCACTGGACCACTGCACTAATTGGAGCTTCCATGTTCCCTGTACCCTCATTATTGTCTCTGTGCCTCACCCCAATCCTGGGAGCGGGCGCCATCATCCCCTTTTTTATGGACGAGAAAACTGAAGTTCCTAAGGGTAAATGACTCGCCCTTGGCAGGTGGTAGGTGGTAGGTGTCAAGCTGTCTTCTCCCTCTCCCTGGGCAAGTGAAAGGGCCTGGAAGCCATAAATGAGGAGCCTTCAGAGAGGTGGGAGGAGAAGCCACTGAGGGCCTGTAACCGCGCAGAGAGAGAAGAGCAGAGGCCTGAGGATGGGAGCTTGGGGGGAGACCCCGCTTAGGCTCAGACGAATCAGTGGAGGCAGGAGAAGGCAGGCTGGGGCCACCACTGCCTTCCAGAGGAATTCTCCCCATATACCTCTCACTGAAGAGCTTTGCTGTTGAGGAGGGGATCGATTATTCCGGGTTCTCGGGGTGGCGGACGCTGAGCTCATTTGGGGCTGGTGAGGAGTGCTGTTGGGGGAGCTGGAGGGGCTTTGGAGAGCGCCCAGGGCTGGAAGCTGGAGAGAGGCCTGGAGAGTCAGCGCTGCTGCCCACGACCCTTCTTCCCTGGTTCTCTTTGTTCAGCTGGGCCTGGGAGGACAGACTAGAAGCGATGGGTGGAGAGCAAAGGAACAGGCGTCAGTGTGAGAGAAAGGGAGGCTTGCTAGCCATTCTCACTGTCCAAAAGTGGCCCCAGCCGCCCTGGCAAGCCCTCGAAGTCCTCCTCCCATCAGGCTTCGGGTCACACCCGAAGCTTCCGAGGTCCACGCCGGCTAGCACCTTCTGTGCATGTGGGTGCATTCTCGGCGATGGTCCTGGTCAGAGTGTGGCTTGGGGTCTCCTCTTTGGCCTCCCCACCTCACGAGAGGGCTGGGGCGACGGAAGATGAGGCCGATGAGGCCGGAGTCAGTCTGGGACAGCCCGTCCTGAGTTGTGCCTTTGGGGAGCTCGCAGGCCCCGAGAAGGCCACCTGGGAATGGGGGCCACCCCACCGGCAGGAGGAGAGCCAAAGCGGGCCAGAGTTCCCCGCGGTTATCGGGAGGTGAACGGGGGCGCCTCGGGCCCCAGCCCCACGGTCGCCCTTCTCTCCCCAGCCCCCCACCCGATGCCCCCCGGCCGGAAAAGCGCTGCTGTAAAGGCTTCTGCATAGACATCCTCAAACGCCTGGCCCAGACCATCGGCTTCAGCTACGACCTCTACCTCGTCACCAACGGCAAACATGGGAAGAAAATCGATGGCGTCTGGAACGGCATGATTGGGGAGGTGGGCCCGGCCTGGAGGGAGTGCGCGGACGGCGGGGAGGGGGGCCCACCCCCAGCCTCTCCCCCGGGCGCCCCCTCGCCGCCTCTCTTCTCCCCGATTTCCCCTCAGCCCCTTCTCCCCTTTGTCCGCCTTCTCTCCGTCCTCCCTGCTTTCTCCTTCGGCCGCCCCGTCCCCACTCTCTCTTGGCTGGCTCCTCGCTCCAGGTTTTCTACCAGCGGGCAGACATGGCCATCGGCTCCCTCACCATCAACGAGGAGAGATCCGAAATCGTAGACTTCTCTGTGCCCTTCGTGGAGACGGGGATCAGCGTCATGGTGGCCCGGAGCAATGGGACAGTGTCGCCCTCTGCCTTTCTGGGTGAGCCTGGGCCCACTGAGGCCTGGGTGCTGCCTCTGCCCAGAGCCCCCGGCCTGGTCCTCCAGGAGGGGAGGGGAGGGTGGCGGGGCACAGGGAGCAGCCCTCCCACTTCACACTGGCCTGAGGCCTTGAGCCGGGGCCCCTCCCTGGCAGGAGCGGGGGTCCCCGCCAGAGCTGGGCAGGGGGTGCCCGAGACGTGGGGAGGGAAGGAGGCGCTGTGGAGCCAGAGGCAGCAGCAGACGGGCCGGGCTTCGGGGCTTCGGGGATGGAGGGGAGAGGCGGAGAGGCTCGCAGGCTTCCCTGCTCCGGGGACCTGGGGAGATGGCAGGGCGCTGGAAGGCCCGCGGGGAGCTGGGCGAGGCACAGACACGGGGGTGCCGGAAAGAACTGCGGAGATACAGGAACAGAGCGCCACGCGGACAGGCGGGCTCAACGGGGCAGCCGGCGTCCAGAGGAGACGTGGGCCTCGGGACGGAGACCGGGTCAGCAGGAGGGGGCCGGGGGAGGCCGGCCACTAGGCCTCCGGCCCCAAGAGAGTGGGGCCTCCTGGAGGCCGGTGGTCTGCCCTCAGGAGCCGAGCACCTCCCGAGTCTGACTCTCCTCAGAGGGCAAGAAGAGGTTTGGGGCTGGGTGTGTGTGTGCGAGTGTGAGCGTGAGCGTGTGAGTGTGAGCACACGTGAGCGCCTGGCCCTGAAGCTCGCGTCGCCCCAATGCCCTTCACCCGTGCCTTGCTGCCCCGCAGAGCCCTACAGCCCGGCCGTGTGGGTCATGATGTTCGTCATGTGTCTGACCGTGGTGGCCGTCACCGTGTTCATCTTCGAGTACCTCAGTCCTGTCGGCTACAACCGCAGCTTGGCCACGGGCAAGCGTGAGTGGGGCGGGGCTGGGGCCCTGAACCCCCCAAGGCCTGGCCCCAGCGTGCCCCCCTGGCCGGCCCCAGT
>NC_058132.1:18106110-18147993 GCF_016433145.1 Gracilinanus agilis | reverse complement strand
TATATATGTATATATATATACATACATATATATATATATATATATATATATATATATATATATATATATATATGATTCTAATGGCCACCTGGATCATTGCAGCACACACCAGGGGGCGGTGGCACCCACTTTGGGAATCACGTAGTTCCTTTAGTTGCTTTCTTTAGCCAACACTACAAGAGTGCAAGAATAGGAGTTCCTCATGTACTCTTTGACTTGGGATTCCTCTGGAGTTTGGGGGTGTCTAGGAGACCCTGTAACTTATGCCAGTAGTTTTTTCCTTTTTAAAATATTTTCTTTTCCAAATTGCATGTGATAACAATTTTCAACATAAGTTTTCTGAACTTATAAGGTCTAAATTGCATCCCTCCCTCCTTCCCCTCCCCACTCCTGGAGATGGTAAGCAATTTGATCTGGGTTATACATCTATTTAGGCAAAACATAGTTCTATATTGGTCATTGTTGTAAGAGAACACTCATATAAAACCTGTAATGCAGAGATACAATCAGGGCATTTGCCCTTGCAAAACCTAACTGTAGCATTTTCTGGCAGTTGGCCAGCTTTAGAACTCTAACAAAGAGTCAGTTGGTCCCAGAAGCTTGTGGAGAGTGGAGGAACTAACTGGGCTCTGCCTTCGGGCTGAAACCTTGCCTTGAATCTGTGTTTTTCTTCGAACATTTGGAGCTTAGCTAACTTCTCTGGACCTCCCCTGATCTTCCCTATATCATTCCCCTATCACCTTCCTGATTTTCCTGTGGGCTTTGAGAGAAGGGTGTATCTTGGGGTTGCAGCAATTAGGCTCTGAGGATTTAGTTCCCCATAGACAAGTAGGGCTTACCCTTGAAACAAACTATCCTTTGCTTCATTGTTTTAGTACTCCCTAACCTCGAGGGCAGCCAAACTTCCCCAGCCTGAGAGAGAGCAGGCTCTTTCTCTCAGTCTAACCCATTCCTGTGACCCTCCCCCACCTGGAGTTTCCCCTAGCGACTCTTAGGGAAACCTTGTACCCCTCTCTCCTTGATAACCAACCCTGAAACTTTAATAAACCCCGTTGTTACCTATTCAAACCCTTCGCTGAATCATTGGCTCAACGATAAGTGAGAGTTGAAGAGGGGGAAGGAATATTCCTGAGGGAAGCTGGAGGCGTCCATCTTGGGAGGAAGTAGTTGTCTCTATACTTCCTCCTGGAAACCCTTCAGTTTCACTGAGAGGGAGGAGCCTCGGGACTCCTTCTTTGTGGACTGGAGAAACTGACCAGAAAGCCCTCTAGTCAGATTCAAACCACTTCTGACTGGCCCTAACCTTTGTGTCTGTAGAAATACCTTTTTGCCTGAAAGAGTCCAGCCTTCCTTCCCCAGCAACCTTTATCTCTAGTCTGAGTGTCTCCCTGTTGCAGCTGCCTCTCCTGATTACCTCATCATCTCCCTTACCATTCATTATACTGCCTTGTCCTCTATTTCCCTAAACTCAGCCATTCCCTTACATCTCTTCTTACGACCTCAGTCCACTATTACACCCTCTTTTCCCACCAAAGGACCAAAAATCTCCGTATTTACCTTTTCTTTATTTACTTTTTTTAATAACAAACCAAAACACCCAAATGAAAACAGAGATAAACTAAAGTGAAAAATCATATGCTTTGATCTGCATCAGGACTCCAACAGTTCATTCTCAGCTGGTGGATAGCATTTTTTGTCCAAAGTTCTTCAGAATTGCCCCAGAGATCATTGTATTGCTGAGAACAGCTAAGTCTTCTAAGTCTTTCATAGTTGATCATCATAAAATATTGCAGTTACTGTGTTATGTTTTCCTGGTTTTGCTCATTTCCCTGTGCATCAGTTCCCTCAGATCTTTCCAGCATTTTCTGAAATCATCCTGTTTATCATTTCTTATATTAATAATATTCCATAAATGTTGAAAGCTATCCAACATCTTCAGATAATCTGATAAGGGCAGCTTAGGTGATAAGAAAGAAAGAAGCAGAACACAGGAGACAATCTTTCTATTAGCTCATGCTTGCTCCGAGGTACAATGAGTCACCAGTTAATTATATATGAAAATAAAGATCCCTTTCACCCAAAACCACAGGGGAAGTTTTCACAGCTTCACAGAGTTGCAGTTTTAACATAGACAATATAAAGGGGCTTCAGAAACTTCAAAGAGGAGATAAGAACCAGGTTGAACTTTTGGCTACCTTATCAGTAAGCTAAGTCTGGGAATACTTTTCTCAGGGGTGAAATGCCCCTGCTAAACTCAGGTTTCAACATTGGCTTGCCAAGCAGCTGTATTTCTGACCAAGAGGGATAATGTTAAACTCTTGACTGTTGGTTTGCTAAGAATTTAAAGCTTTCCAGTAAGACTATATTGCTTTATTTTTTTTATTTTTATTTTGAATATTTTCCCATAGTTACATATTTCCTGTTCTTTCCCTCTCCCCCAAACCTCTCTAATCCCCTTTAGCCAACTCACAATTCCACTGGGTTTAACATGTATCATTGATCAAGACCTAATTCCATATTATTGATAGTTGGACTAGAGTTATCGTTTAGTGTCTACATCCCCAATAATATATCCCGATCAGCCCATGTGTTCAAGCAGTTGTTTTTCTTCTGTGTTTCTCCTCATGCAGTTCTTCCTCTGAATGTGGCTAGTTTTCTTTCTCATAAGTCCCTCAGCCTTGCTCTTGATCCTAGCATTGCTGCTACTAGAGAAGTCTGTTATGTTTGATTGCACCACAGTGTATCAGTCTCTGTGTACAATGTTCTCCTGGATCTGCTCTTTCACTCTGCATCAATTCCTGGAGGTCATTCAAATTCACATGGAATTCCTCCAGTTCTTTATTTCTTTGAGCACAATAGTATTCCATCACCAACAGATACCACAATTTGTTCAGCCATTCCCCAATCAAAGAACATTCTCTCATTTTGCAATATTTTGCAACCACAAAGAGCAAGGCTATAAGTATTTTTGTACAACACTTTTTCCTTATTATCTCTTTGGGGTATAATCCAAGCAGTGTTATGGTGGATCAAAAGCCAGATAGTCTTTTAAAGCCCTTTGTGCATAGTTCCAAATTGCCATCTAGAATGCTTGGATCAATTCACAACTCCACCAGCAATGCATTAATGTCCCAATTTTTCCACATCCCCTCCAACATTCATTACTCTCCCTTGTTGTCATTTTAGCCAATCTGCTAGGTGTGAGGTGGTACCTCAGAGTTGTTTTGATTGTGTTTCTCTAATTATTAGAGATTTAGAACACTTTCTCATTTGATGATTGATACTTTTGATTTCTTTATCTAAGAATTGCCTATTCATTTCCCTTGTCCATTTATCAGTTGGGGGATGGCTTGATTTTTTGTACAATTGATTTAGCTCCTTGTATATTTGAGTAATTAGATCTTTGTCTGAGTCTTCTGTTATAAAGATTTTTCCCAATTTGTTGCTTCCCTTCTAATTTTGGTAGCATTGGTTTTGTCTGTACAAAAACTTTCATTTAATGTAGTCAAAATTATTTATTTTATATTTTGTAATTTTTTTCTAGCTCTTGCTTGGTTTTAAAGTCTTTCCTTTCCCACAGATCTGACAGGTATACTATTCTGTGCTCACCTAATTTATTTATATTTTCTTTCTTTATATTCAAGTCATTCACCCATTCTGAGTTCATCTTGGTGTAGGGTGTGAGAAGTTGATCTAAACCTAATCTCTCCCATATTGTTTTCCAATTTTCCCAGCAGTTTTTGTCAAATAGTGGGTTTTTGTCCCTAAAGCTGAATTCTTTGGGTTTATCATAGACTGTCTTGCTAAGGTCACTTACCCCTAGTCTATTCCACTGATCCTCCCTTCTGTCTCTTCGCTAGTAAAATATGGTTTTGATGGCTACTACTTACAGTTTAAGATCTGGTACTGCAAGGCCCCCTTCCTTCATATTTTTTTCCTTATTTCCCCTGATATTCTTGCTTTTGTTCTTCCACATGAACTTTGGTATAGTTTTTTTCTAATTCAGTAAAAAAAGTTTTTTCATAGTTTGATAGGTATAGCACTAAATAAGTATATTAACTTGGCTAGGATGGTCACTTTTACTGTTAGCTCACCCTACCCATGTGCAATCAGTATTTTTCCAATTGTTTAGATCTAGTTTTAATTGTTTGGAAAGTGTTTTGTAGTTGTGTTCTTATAATTTCTGTGTTTGTTTTGGTAGATAGATCCTAAGTATTTTATATTGTCTAGGGTGATTTTTAATGGTGTTTCTCTTTCTACCTCCTGCTGCTGTGATGTGGTGGAAATATATAGAAATGCGTATGATTTATGTGCATTTATTTTGTATCCTGCAACTTTACTAAAGTTGTTGATTATTTCTACTGGCCTTTTAGTTGATTCTCTAGGATTTTTTAAGTAGATCATCATCTCATCTGCAAAGAGTGATAGCTTAGTCTGCTCATTGCCTTTTTTAATACCTAGCACTTCAAGGTGCTAGATCTAGTCTTTTGTAGACCCAAAATAAAAGAGATAAGATCTAGGAAGACAAAGAAGGAAAGAATGGAGAGGCAGCAAAGGGAACAGGGAGGGGGCAGGCTGGAATTAAATTCAAAGAGAGATGGAGGAGAGCAGTCAGCAAATTTTAGCTCAAGGAAACGGCCCCAGTGGCTTTCCTTGATTCCACAGGCCAAAAAGGATCCAGTTTTGATGGACTTGACTCCCTGCTCATTTCTGCTCCAAGAATGATTTGGGATGCCTTGAAGAACTGAACCAAACAGGATTTCTGGACTGACTCTGTAACAGTGCTGAGAACCTTAAACAGGCTTCCATCCAACTCAATCCCTTCATGGGTTAGCATGGGTTCCAACATTTGCCCCAATGTGATCTCAGATCTTCCTCTCTTGTTATAGGTCTCCTTGTGTCCTCTGGGTGCTACTACCAGGACAGAAAGGACTCTGGCTCATTATTCCAAGAAATTTTAGAGAGTAGCAGTTGACAGCTAGTGTAGCCTAGGGCACCTTAGCCTCTCTAGGGCTGTCTGTGGATACAATGGACTTCAGTTTCATGAAAAGATCATTAAATCTCTATTTAAACACTAACATGGAAATCCTGAAAATCAAAAGAGAGTTTAATAAAATCAAAAGTAAAAAATAAAAGAAATAAAACTAGGATGCTTTTTTTAATTAAAAAAAACTAATGAAATAGATAAACCATCGGTTAATTTGATTAAAGAAAGAAGAAAACAGAATTACTAATAGCAAAAAGGAAAAGAATGAATGAGCTACCAATGAAGCTGAAATTAAAGAAATTCTGAGGACTTCTTTTGACCAATGATGTGCCATTAAAACTGAAATGTAAGTGAATGGATGAATACTTACAAAAATATGAATTGCTCAGATTGATAGAATTTAAAATAGAATACTTAAATAACTCGATCTTAGAAAACGACATTGAAGAAACCACAAATGAGCTCCCTATGAAAAAATACCCAGGATCAGATCGATTTACCATTGAATTACAACACTGAAGGAACAATGAATCTCAATGCTATATAAATTATCTTTAAAATATAGGCAATGAGGGGCAGTGAGGAGCTCAGTGGATAGCAAGGCCTAGAGTCAAGAGGACCAGGGTTGAAATCTCTTCTCAGACACTTCCTGGCTGTGTGACCCTGGGCAAGTCACTTGACCCCCATTGTCTAGTTCTTATCACTCTTCTGCCTCAGAGAGAGAAGATGAACTGCGAGAAGGGGGAAAGAAGAGAGAGAACGGGGGAAATTATCTCACATAAAAGTAACCCATAAGGAAGACCTTTTATAATGGAGGGGGGAAATGGGAAGTGGTAGGCAAAGCTTCAACCTTACAGTCATCAGAATTGGATCAAAGAGGGAATAATACACTTTAGGTTGGGTATAGAAATCTACTTTCCCCAACATGGAAGAAAGAGGGCAAAGGTAGAAGAGAAAGGACGGGGCTGACACAAAGGAGAGAAGAAAGGAAAACTTTTGAGGAGGAGCAGGATAAAAAGAGAAAGAGAGAAGGATAAAAGGGGGAAAATAGAGTGGAAGGAAATACAGAGGTAGTCATCATAACTGTGAATGTGAATGCCAAGCATATAATGGAAACAGATAATAGAATGGATTGTGAAACAGAATCTAACAAGATATAGTTTGTAAGAATTACACCTGAAACAGAGTAACCCTGAGTGAAAATAAGGGGCTACAGTAGAATCTATTAGACTGCATCAGAGGTTAAAAAGTATCAGGGTAGCAATCATGATCTCAGACAAAGCAAAAGTCAAAATAAATCTAATTAATAGGGAGACACTAGGAAACTATTTTGCTAAAAGATATTGTTTTGATTAAAATTCCCTGTAGACCATATCTTAATTTTAAAATACAATTATTTATAATTATTAAAATTATAATAATAATAGTAAGAGGTCAGAGAAAGAAAAATCACATGCCAGCTGACTAGCCCTCCTGGTTTCCTCCTCTGTGAGCAGGCTGCTCCAGACCAGAGCCAGATGATGTGCTGAAGTCTTCAGTCATTGGTTCCCACTCTGTGGAATAAACAAGAATCCTTCATTGCTCAAATTAAAAATCTGGAGTCCCAAAGGGAGAGTAGAAGAGACAAAAGTTTCTTTCTTCTTTCTCATGAGAGAGGGCACCTCTCTAGGTGAGGCAAAAGCAATGCATGGAACCAGTGGAAATGTGCATCGGCCATGGGTGGGGGGAGAGCAGAGGGGTGAAGGGGAAAGTAGGGGCATGAAGCATGTAACCATGTTAAAAATGAATATTAATAAATGTTTAAAAAAATTTTTAAAAATAGCAACGCATGGGCGCAAAGATAAACATTATAGAGTTTCTGATGGGGGAAACCACCTCCATCTTCTGTCTGACTCCTTTTGTCCAAGGGGGTGGTGCAGGACTTATAGTCTAGGTGTGTATTCCCCAACATTTTGATTCACTATCCTTGTCCTGCCTTTTCTTTTTTCATTATTTCCTTCTACACCAGTGTTTTGTTTTTAATCAGTCCCCCTAGTCCCCTCCCTTATTTTACTTCCCTTTCTCCCCCCTTCCATTGTTATACCCCCCTCTTATTTTTCTTTATGGTCCTTTTAAGCTACCCCACACACTCTCCCCTCTCTAGTATTGCTTCCCTCCCCTCCAGTCCCTTTGTTACCCTTCTCCTTCTCTATAGGACACGAATCACTTTTCTGCCCCAATGGATCTGATTATTCTTCCCTCCTTGAGTTAATTTCAAAGCAAGTAAGAATAAAGTATTTCCTGTCTCCAACCTCTTTTCTCTTCCAGTGTATTGGTCTTCTCCCCTCCTCCCCCATGTACTTTTTTATGGAATATAAATTTACTCCATTATGTCTCTTTCCCCATTTCTCTAATATTATCCTCTTTTTTTACCTCTAGTTTTATATATATATATATATATATATATATATATATATATGTACCTATAATTTGACATTTCATCCTAAGCAGTTTGGTACTGTTCCCTCTGAGCATACTTCTTCTAGCTATGCTGATGATAACAATTTGTAAGAGTTACCAATATCATCTTTTGTTGTACAGGAAGTATCTACAAGCATTTAAAGATGAGAAGAATCTCAGAAAGATTAAATACATTTCAGAGCCATCAGGTTAGCTACAAAGCAGGCCTTCAGCATGTGCTCTTCCTAATGTTACATCGCTTGGCCCACATACAATGGAAATATGTTATTTCTGGGATGAGTCTGAGGGCCTTAATTCATAATTGGCCCTGACACTTCTGACCTGGAACCTCAGTGAGAGGGTTACACACAATGGCCTGCCTGTAAGGCTTTTTTCTAGTTCTAACTCTACAATCTTGCATATTACAGCACCATACCCTTCAAGGTGATAAATCTATGGGAATCAAAGTAAAAGAATATATTGCTGTCTTCAGTTAAGCAGCTATCTATTACTGAATCACTTGAAGGACACTGCCCACAAATGTTCATTTTAATCACCATTCTGAAGTGAAAGTACTATAATTTCTTCCTTAGGAAAGCTATCAAGGCATTCTAAATAAAGACTCTAAATAACAAAGATCATACAAACATGACTTAAGTCGGTGTGGGAATAAATTCAGTGGAGTAAAAAAAGTGTTCTCACCCCCAGTGGTACTCCCTTGAAATTCATGGAATTTCACAAATCGAAGCACAAGACTTGATTTTCCAACAGCGAATTCATCCGGAAGTACTAGTTTGAACTGGCAAATTTTATTCCCAGTATTTGGCCCATTGGAGCTTGTTGCTCCTCGATTATCCATGTCCAAATTAGAATAAAGTCCCTAATTTCAGGTTCTTAAACGGTAGACTTCCAGGTTGCGTGTCAATATTTTACTTTCTATTGGCAATAATCTGGCGTAGTGGGACCAGCATCTCCAAAAAGAAGAGGCCCAGAGCCAGCTTCTCATCTGCGGCTTGCCTGCACCTCCTCGTGCAGATCCCCTCCCTCAGACTGGCCAGTGCTAGGCTCAAGCAGCTGCTGGGGCAGCTCCCTTTGGGCTCCATCCCCGCCTCCTGCTGCTCCTCCCTCTGGGCCTGAGCCAGGCGCCCATGGCCCTAGCCTCTGCTGCTTCCTTGTCCCTCTTGAGTCTTCCTCAGAGATCTTACATATATATATATATATATATATATAAATTTTCTAAAATTCTATTCACCTCCTTAACTTCTTTTTTTGTTAGATGTATATAATTCTGAGAGGGGAAAGGTGATGTCACCTACTAGTATAATTTTTCTTTTTCCTATAATTCATGTAATTTCTTCATTAGTCATTTGGATGCTATGCCATCTGGTAGATATAGATTTGGTGCTGATATTGCTTCATTGTCTAAGACAACTCTTATTATCAAGATTAGTTTCCTTCTTTTTCTTTTTTATAATGCAAGATTAAAATTAAATATTCAACTACTCTAAATACTACTTTTATGAGATTTATTATTATTATTATAATAATAATAACTCAAAGTAAAAGGAAGTAAAGTGAGAGAAAAAGAGTATTTTTCCAGCTGCTTTAGCATTAAAAAAAGACCCTGAGGGTTTAGTTGCAGAAACTTTTAACAACCCAACATACATGAGGATGCAAAGGAAATGAATTCTGGGGAATGTAGCCCTGAGGTAGACTTCCAACTATGCATTCCCCCCTGGAATCCTTTGGGGAACTAGTTGCCTCAAAGGAATCATCTAAACATAAACAAACATAACTTTATCTGGAGGTATATACAATAATTTGGGGATAAAAGGGAAATAAAAGGGAAAAAGAACAAAAGCAGCATTAGATGCATTGACAAAAAGCCAATAAGGGTCAGTCCTCATTGGCATAAGTGTACATTCAAAATAAATGCTTTCAACCCCCCACCCCTTGGTTCCATTTAGCATATCCTAAAGTTCACTCTGGATCTTTTGGTGTAGCATGTGATTCCTGCAAGCATCTTCATGGCTGCCTTCTCCAAACAGTTTACCTTCTGAATTCGGGGAGATAGCAAGTTTTTACCCTATAATTACTCTCAAAAGAATTTAAACTTTGCATTATATGATAATAATATATTATCCCCTGAGGAGGACATTGACAAACACAGGGTTCACACAGGGATACATATGTGAGTTATGAAGTATAAGAATCATTTGGCAAAAGGAAATCAAAAATATCAAAAAAATCCAGAAAAAATGAAAAATAACTTCTGGATAAAATATAAGATAGCAATGTCTTTTGTATAAACCTGTAAGTAAAGGAAAAATAAACTTATAATAGGTCCTTAAATCAGGGCCCAATTAAAATTATTTAAGCTATTTATTCACTTACCAAATCAATAGCCAGGACTACAGAAAGTTTGCCACACTATGAGAGACAGAAAAGGAACTAGCTTTTAGCAGCAAATTGGGGAATAGCATTCTCTGGTCTGATTTTACTTTTTATTCTCAGGCATACAGGAGCCAAGATGGCAGCCAAAGTGAGATGCTTGGTAGAATGTGGATCTTCTGGGTCTAACATATATCAAACAGCCACAACCTCGAGCCTCAAACAAGTTCAAGTCCTCTGTGCTTTGGCACAGTATCTCATCAATCCCAATCGGATTGGTTTTAGTCTCTTTGACCTTGTGTTTGATTGGCAGTATGAAGGTTAGCTTTGTGCTTCTTTGGCTCTGTGCAGTGGCTCTTTTTGTATTCCCTTCTACTGGAATCAGTCAGAATCATTAAGAAAGTCCATTAATATTAAACAATCAATGGCAGGTTTCTATAGGCTAAAGATTTGGATGTATGCATTGGCATTAGGGCTAATGGACATTTTAAACTTGCCCTAGTACAAAAAAACCCAAAACTTAATACTGGTAACTAACATGTTCTTCGAGTTCAAAAAATGAAAGAGAAAAGAAAACTCAAATGCTTTATTGCACATACGAGGGAAAAAAAACAATAAAAATGTTTTAAACATCAAAAATATATAGCTTACAATCAGTGACACTGTGCCAGCCAAGGAGAGGTAGAATACAAAGGTTTCTCACCAAAAAATGAGATCCATTTTCTTTTTAACTTGGCCGTGATCCACAGTGTGAGTGCAAATGATTTTCATAAAGGTAACAACTTTATAAAACATTAGTACATCAAGTAATGGACATTCAAAGAAATACGAAATTCCCAAAAATCACAAAAGGCACATCAACTTATCTAAAGGTCACTAATACAAGTTTTGTCCAATTAGTTTGTATACTTTTATAAAGGTATTTTCTCAGGTTCAAGTATAGGAAGGTACAAATAAAGACAATGCAAAAGAATATGTAACTAATAGCTAAAACACAGTAACAGAAAGTGACAGAGTGTAACAGAATATTATGCATTCACTTAATATATAAACTTAAAAATAAAATTAAATCTTAAAACAAACAATTAGCAAATACAATAAGATAGGATCCAGACACTCATTATCAATAGAAGGTGCTCTCTTTACATGTGAGCAATGGATCCAAGAGTCCTTTTCTTGAATTTTGATAGCTGTTGGAGTGCTTAAAAGAACTTGGAATGGATCGTCATAGGCTGGTTGAATTGTCCCAGTGCCTAAAAGACAATTATAATAAGTGTTTTCAATTTTCAGGATTACATGATGTTGACCACTAAGGGGGGAGGAGGGGAGTGAATAGGGATAACTGGTATTAAAACTTCAGGGTCTGGGAAATCAAAGGTTGTATCCTCTGATTGCAGTACCCTAATACCCCACTCCCCACCAACACCTTCATAAAGATCTTTGGGTATTTCCTTGGGCTCCTCCAGGCTGAGGGACATTCTCACCATGATTATAGCATGGACAAGCCCCACTTTTGGATTGTTGGGTATTTTCATGTGAGTTATACTTTGCCTGATTTGGATTAGTATTTCTATAATAGTTATTATTTCTAAAGTTATTATTTTGAATTGCTTGAGTCCAGTTCCTACAGTTCATCATTACATGACTCCTTTTTGCACAGAAGTGGCATTCTTTTCAACCCCATTCTTTTTATTTGATGAATAGAGGACACTGAAACCTACCTCTTCCATCTCCCAACTTTGAAAGCCCCTAAACATTCCTCCAATTGGAAATTACATTACCCAATTTTGTATATTGAGTTGTATCTTGTTTTTTTTTTGTTGCAGTTTGTTTTATTTTTGCACATATTTGATTGTTTTTTTGAGTTTAAGAATTTGAGGTCTATGGACTAAATGGGGAATTCATTGATCATTGCTTTACAACAGCCTAGCCAATGCTAATGTATTATAAGAAACAATGAGCAAGATGCCTTTTGAAATCCCTAGAATGACTCCCATGGACTGATGGAAAGTGAAGTGAGTAGAACCAGGAGAACATTATACATAGTAAAAGCAACATTGTATAAAGATCAAATGTGAATGACTTAGCTATTCCTTTTTTTTTAAGTGTACCAATATCCACTTGTTATGATTAAAATTACCTCAAGAATGTAAGAATTTGTAGTGAGGGTTTATTTAGCAATTAATTAAGTATTAGTGTTGGACCTAGCAGGAAGGGCTGGAGGATTCCAAGATGGAATGAAGGAGCAGGAAGTGGGCTTGTACTCTGAGAGAGACTCCATTAGTGGTTGGACAAACTGTTGCTAACCCTGAGAGATCTCAGAGTTAGGGAAAACCTGCATCCAGACTCCCTGGAATCCTGAGAGGTGAAGGCTTTCAGCAAGTGGACAAGACCTGCAGAGCTGTACCAAGGGGGAAGTGGTTTGGGATCTGGTGGACAGCATCTCAAGATTACTCTCTCTACCTGGGTACCTTGGATCACCTTGGCTCTTGGCATCCTGTGATCATCCTTGGATTACCGTGAGAACCCAAAGCCACCCTCAGGCCCATTAGCTGTGCTGATCAAATCTGGCTAGAACCAGGTTTGAGGGAGCCTTCCCTGTGACTCCAGTACTGCTCCTTTGGACCCTGCCTGACTTAGGTCAATTAGAATAGTGTAGTTAAGTTCTCCCCTGCCCCCTGTGGTTTGCCCCTTAGGTTTTCAAGTGTAGAATCCCCTATCCCATCCTTTTTTCAGTTACTCTCAATTAAACTGTAAAAAATTTACCTTTGCCTGCTGGTTCCATAGGCCCTGGCCTAGGGTGAGCTGGGTGTCCATTGGGCCAACTGCCATTCCTGTAAATGTTAAAACAGTGAACCCTAGTCTCCCTATCCTGGTTGATCCTATCTCTCCTTCAACCCAGTGTGTACCCACAAACCATTTAGGTTATATTTTAACATCCCTGGTGCCTCACTTTTACAAATTTAAATTTAGGTTTTATGCTAAATATAAGAATTCTAAAGTAATATTGTAGTCACCAATTTAAAAATATTACAGCTTAAGTCACAATGACTTTTAGCAGCTTTATTTAAAGAGGCAGAAAGAGCGAAACTGGAAAAATGTAGATAGAGACAGAAAGTATTGCCTATCTACCAATACCCTAAGTTTAATCCTAATGTCTCCAGACTGCAGATATGAATCCCAAAGGGAATCTTATCAGAATCCAAAGTCCTAATTAGGAAGTCAAAATCCAAAGAACCAGGAGAAGCTGAAGAATGCCCCAAGAACCTTACTTGCACACTAGATTAAGACCTCTAAGAATCTCACCACAAATCAGGGCTGAAGAGAATGTGCCACCAAAGAGGAAATGAGCAGAGAGGGTCTACTCACCAAAGAACCAAGGAAGAAATCATTCCACTCACCTCCACAAGCTTGATGAAGGATCCAGGAAAAAGGTCTCCTCCTCTAGTCTGGATCACGGACTAAATGTGAATGAAGATAGAGAGAATGACTGAGTCCTCCAGCTGGCTTTTTTAAAGCAGTTTTCTCAATGTCACTTCCTTTTGCTCCCCCATTTTAATGGAACTAATCACAGTCTTTCAATTTGCCTAGCACTGCCTAAGGGTGGGTGGTGTGCAGTGACCTTTGGAGGTGTGAGTTTACTCTACTCTAGTAAATGACTTTTTTTTTTTTTTTTAATTTTTTTTTTTTAAACCCTTAACTTCTGTGTATTGACTTATAGGTGGAAGAGTGGTAAGGGTAGGCAATGGGGGTCAAGTGACTTGCCCAGGGTCACACAGCTGGGAAGTGTCTGAGGCCAGATCTGAACCTAGGACCTCCCGTCTCTAGGCCCGGCTCTCAATCCACTGAGCTACCCAGCTGCCCCTCTAGTAAATGACTTTTTAACACTCTTACCTAGTGTCAAAGTAGGGGTGCTTTAAGTTCTTGATTTGTTTAGCTAAAAATAGACTAGTGGAGAGTTAATCCTATCTTCACAAGAGACTGATGGCTTATCTATTCTGATCCATACAATGATCTAAGACAATTCCAAAGGACTATGATAAAGAAAAATGCTCTCTACCTCCAGAGGAAGATCTGATGGTGTCTGAATATAGACCAAGAACACTTTTTTCAATTTCTTTTTATCTTGCCTTTTGTTGTTGTTGTTGCAAAGTGGCTAATTATGACAATATGTTTTGCATAAATTCATATGTACACAGGACATCTCAGTTCTTGCTTTCATGATAAGTGAGGAAGGTGTAAGAGGTGGGAACTCAAAATTTTTCAAAAGATTGTTTAAAGTTAAAAAAAATGAAGGATTTGGAGTTTTGGAAAGAGGTTTGAGATTTTCATTCCATTGAAATACTGAGGAAAGATTGGAAAATAGGTTTTATTCACCTACTGTCTTGCAGAAGGTACAAGGTATAGCGTCCTCAGTTTTTGTAGATGCCCTTTTTAAAATTTTTATTTTTTTAACACCCTTACCTTCTGTCTTGGAACCAATATCATTATTGGTTCCAAGAGAGAAGAGTGGTAAGGGCTAGGCAATAGGGGTCAAGTGACTTGCCCAGGGTCACACAGCTAGGAAGTGTCTGAGGCCAGATTTGAACCTAGGACCTCCCATCTCTAAGCCTGGCTCTCAATCCACTGAGCTACCCAGCTTCCCCTATAGATGCCTTTACTGGGTGGGTAGAGGCATTCCCCAACAGAAAATAAAAAGGCAGAATGTAACAAAAGCCCTTCTTACTGAGGTAATTGCTAGGGTTGGCCTTCCCAGATCACATTATCAAAATGATAATGGTCCCATTTTTACCTCACAGATTATTCCCATGATTGCTAATGCTTTGGGGCATAACCTACTACCTTCATTCCATTTGGCATCCTCAGTACTTAGGAAAGGAAATTCATGAACCAGATCCTGATAAAGACTCTTACCAAACTCTTTGAGAAAGCAAAGATTGATGGGGTCCATGCACACCTCATTGGGCTCACTCAAATTAGAATAGTCCCTCGAGCTAATTTGGGGCTGAGTCCCTTTGAACTCCTTCATGGCAGATCTTTCCTCACTACTGACTTCCTCTTAGACCCTGAAACACATACTTTACACAGTTCTCTAAATAGTTTGGGCCTGTTCATTAAGACCCTCCCTTAAGCCTTGTGATAATTAGATTAAGTCTACACTGCCCATCTTTAGATTTAATCACCAAAGGTGAGAGCACCTTCCAATTCTGGGAGGTCCTAACCCACGTGAGCTAGAGTGAGTAACAAATCAGAATCAATGCACCGCCCCCTACACTTTCTATGAGAATGCATCTATTGTGATTGGACACGCAGGCCAAGGGAAGGCACTGGAAGTGACCATACATGACCCCTTTAAAAGAGGGAGTTGAGTGAGTGAGTGAGGCTGCTTCTGGTTTGGAGAAGGGACCTGAGGGAGCTTTGCTGGTTTGTGACCAAGACTGTTTCACGTCATGAGTGTAAAGACTGAATCTTCCTACACTTCTATTAAGAAACTTCCTTTTATTGACTCTGTGAATGAAGTTTGCTCCATTCATCTTTGGGCCTCCAGCCCGTTAAACCTCAGCTGAGGGTTAAGATCAGTCTGGACTAATCAGTGGGATAGATTCTTATTTTCTTCCTCTCTCCCTTCTCATGTAAATAAATTTCCATAAAAGTCAATTTTGATTTGAGATTATTCTTAATTGAGGATTGATAATCGTTTCAATCCTCTGGTGACCACCTTTAATATATTCAACCCATAAGACCCCTTTTTCACCCTTACAACCTTCACTGGGGATGGGCAGAAGACCCACCACACAGCCCAGCCAGGGGACTTCCTGTATCTGAAAACCTGGAAAACTGAGAAACTAAACCAACTAGTACCCCTTTGTTATTCTATCCACAGCCACAGCCATAAAACTGAAGAGGCAGAATGTGAGGGCTCTTGTCTCTCACATTCCAGTCTTTGTTTCCTCCTCCTGTCCCCACCCCCACCCTGCTTGGACAGGAAAAAAGAGAGGATGCATATTCCTGTGAACCAGTGGAAGATCTCAGGTAAGTGCACAAGAGTTCAACAAATCAGAAATAAATTCTTTTAAAAATAGTAATGTTGATTATCATGAGTTTTAATTAGTTACATAGTCTCGTTAGCAGCAGAGGTTTAGGTTAGAGAAAGGATTTTTCCCTTTCCCGCTCTCTCTTTTAAGAGTCCAGAAGAAATAAATCTGAACTCCTTTACTTTAAGAGACCCAGATAAAAGAGAGGCAGTTGGAAAGTTCTAGGTCCTGTCTCTCTGACTTCCTCAGGGGTCTTGTCTCTCTGACTTGCTGGGAGCAGTTGGCTGGATCTTTCTCTGATAGCAAAAGAAGATTTTAGGGATTTTACATACTGTTTATTTTAGAGTAGAGAAAAACAGAGTTTAGAAAGTCTGATTTACAGAGAGCTTTTCCCTTCAGAATCACAGGGGGAGCTAAAGAGCAGTTACTATCAGCAGTCAGAGGGCTGCATTCAGGTTCCCTGTGAAGAGAATCGGACCTTTGAGTTGCATAAATTGCTTTAAGAAGATTTATAAATTAGAACAGGCTAGTAAATTAGAAGTTAAATCTTTACTCAGTGAGTGTAGATTAAGTCAAGTCTGTTTGCAGGCAAGAAGAAAACTCCATGAGGAGTTAGTTTGTGGCAGGGGGAGGGGGGTTATTTAGATATTGAGTATGAGGATTAATAGATTTCCTATCATATTCCTAACTCCTACTTTCTATCCTTCTATTCTTCTCCCTACCTCTACAAGGAATAAATCAGCATTGGATTAAGCTGCCTCTATTTGTCCATCCACCGCCTGCTAATCAGTTTAACCTCTGACAGTTTTAGCTGATTATAATAACTGTCCATTATCATTTTGTAACTATTATTCAATACTATACCTGCTTAATTATACTTATTACAGCTTTTAATGTGAGTGAAATGTCTAGTCCATTTGAGCAAGGTAACGATCGACTAATAAGTAATTAAAGTGAACTAAAGATGCTTTTAGATCCTCAGAATCTCATTCTTCAGAAGAGAGAAAAGCCAATGTTGAATTAATATTTCATCCTCCACAAGGGAAGTGAGAAGTATAATTTTTAATTTTGAGAATTTTTGAATTTTATTTAAACAATATTTGAAACTGAAATTTTCATGAAAGGAATTTTAACATCTAAATTTATCAATAGCAATCTAATATGTGCCTGGGCAAATATTTTTTTTAATTTTGTTTTGGTTTTATACTAGGATACTCAGTTAGAATTTTTATTTAATATTCGCTGGTATTTATTTTTAATTTCTTTCCACAAATGGTGAGTGAGATCATCTCCAGGTTTGCAAAACTTCGTAACCTGTGCTATGTGTTTTTTTCTTTTATGTTCATTTCTATATAGTCCATATCCTTTTGTTTTCTTACTTTAACAATGCAATTACTTTGGTATTGTTAGGCAGAATGTATTAGCCATCCAGAGATGACAGCTACAAATACAAGCCACTAGAATTTGGATTCCAATCACAGTACCAGCAATGACCCTCAAAGAGAACAAGGAGACAAGTAAAGAAAGTGAGCTTCCCAAAGCCTCTGTTGTGGACAGAGAAGAGAAAAGGTGAGTGTTCTTTAGGGGTTCCAGACATGAGAAATGCCTAGAGCTTGTGTTCTTTGCCTGGAACTCCATAAATACTTAAAAAATGCACATTGATTAATGAACCTGATTTGGTCATTATTCCTCAGAGCCCAGATATCCCCATGGAGATACTTGAATATTAGGCAAGTACATCAAACTCAATCTCTGGACTTTTCATTTCCTCCCCACACTGTTCCTTCTACTCCCTTCCCTATGTCTGTTGATGGCACATCAATGTCCCAGGCACCCAGATTCAAATTGGGAACCATCTTTGACTTTCTTTTTCATTCAAATCTCACATCTGATCAATTGCTATGATATTTTCCCAAACGTTAGGGTTATTTCTATTGATTCTACCTGGACATTATTGCTCACATCTACTTCTCAGTCTCTACTCCAACTCCACTCATCTCTTCTAGATTATGGCAATCATTTTCTGACCAGTGTTCCTGTCTCTGGTCTCTCATGTCTCTAATTCATACTTCAAATCCTTGTTCAAATCCAACCTTCGTTAAATGCCATTCTGATGATGAAACTTTTCTTTGCAAAAACTTTTAAATGAGTTTCTCACATCTATTCCTAAAAGACTATAGCAGAAAGAGCTCTGGATTTGAAATCTGTAGAGGTGGACTAGAATCCTCTCCTTGTCACTGTGGGATCTTGGCAAGTTCCTTCTCTTCTTTGGATATCAATTTTCCAAGTTAGAAAAGGAAGCAGCATGGTCTAGATCAGTGATGGGAAAACTTTTTGAAGAGGGGGCCAAAGGAAAGGAAAAAAACTTTAGGTGGGCCAATATAATTTATTAAAAATACTAAGGCTGTATTCTTTTGTATTCATCAAATGAGGAATAGTCACGAGGGCTGAATATTTGAAGTGCCAAGAGACCTGCTTTATTGGTTTATAGATCCCAACTAATAAACAATAACTTTGTTTGGAGAAGCCTGCCTCAATTTGCCTTCCTTGTTAAATTTCACATAGTGCCTTTTCGCATAATATAGTTTCTCTGCTTATTTTTTAAAATCAAGTACATTTTTGCTATTATATTTTCTCAGATCAAGATTGCTTCTACCCTGTTGCTTTTTTCATTATAACTGATGCATAATAGATTTTGTATACACTTTAATTTTTCTATTAAAAAAACCACAAAACCCTTACCTTCTGTTTAAAATTGGTACTCAGTATGTTTCCAAGGCAGAAGAGTGATAAGGGCTACACAATTGGGGTTAAGTGACTTGCCTAGGATCACACACTTAGGGAGTCTCTGAGGCCACACTTGAATCCAAGTCTTCCTGAGTAAAATGAACTGGCACACTGTTCTATCTAGCTGTCCCATGGCTATTGTTTTTTTAATATACTTTATTGTCTTCCTTTTTATGGCTGAGATAATCTAATTTTCATTCATGGATAAATTAATCTACTTTACATTCTAATTATAAAAAGTGTGCATTTCCTTCCATCTTGCTCTCATATTTTTCTCTCTCTTTTCTCACTGACTCCTCTATAAATAAGTCTTCTATTTCATTAATAACCAATTTCCCTATGTTTTAGTGGGTATATTATTATTTTTTGTAAGCCCGTATTTTTGCCTTTTGGAGTATCATATTCCAATATCCTCATTCATTTCTGGTGATAGCTGCTAATTTTGTGGGATCATTACTGTTACTATTTCAGGATTCCCCTTGTTCTAAGCTCTCTGCCCTGGTTACTTAGCTGCAACCCCCAGACACAGAAAGGGGGTAAAATACCATCTCCTTGTTCACTCTACAGGCCCAGAAGTGCTTTCACCCCTCTACACAAGTTCCCTGTTTAGTAGGCACTGATTCCATAGCTCAGGTTGTATACCTGCCTGTGGGCTCCTCTTCCTGCTCCCCAAGTCATATCAGGCTCATCTATGAGGCATCCAAGATCACTTCCTCCCCACATCCTCATTCAGTCTCATTTTCTTGTCACTTTTCTGCTTAGCTCATGTGCCCAGACTTCGGCCTTTATAAATGCTCTAATTTGGGCTGGAAAAATGGCTCAGTGGGTTTTTCTGGTTGAAAAGCATCCTCTTTTCTACTTGATCTTTTACTCTTCTTAGACCTTTGTTGGAGTGTTTGTACTAGAGTTCTGTGCTGGAGAGCTGCTTTCTACTCTTCCTTCTGCTACTTAGCCTGGTCTGTCAATGACAATATTCTATAAATATACTTGGATACTGACTCCAGCCTATTCACCGCTCCCTTACCTATATTCTCACCACCTCAACTAGGAGATGAGGCTAATTTTGCCTGGAATTCAGGAGTCAAAAAGTAACTTTAGATTCCCCATATTTTGACCCATCCAGGTAGTTTGGACCCAGCCACAGCAGAATTAGAGATGTGATAATGGTTACATTCAACCAAAGTCTGACCCTTGAGTGTAAGGTTTGGTTTCACTGGTCTACCCAGTGTTGATGAATGACATATGCCAACCAGATGTGTATGACCATCTCTTCTCTCTGCTAATAAGGCTTTGGGGCCTTCCTATATTCTACCAATTACTCGTTGGTGTTCTTAACCTGGCATTCAAGTCCCTTCCAAAATGGCAGACTCCCTGGCCATGCACTGTCTCCTCAGGTTGCATTGGTCTACTTTCTGCACATGGAAAAACACTACATATTCTCACATCTGCATCTTGGCTTAGGCTACTTATTCATAGAAGAAGAATATTCTCTTCTCCTCTCCTCTGACCTATTGAAGTCTTCCCTGTTTTTTAAAACCCATCCTTTATAAGAGTTTATCAAGTGATAAATGTTCTTTGAAATCTGACATTGTTTCTTCTGCCCACCCACCAAGGAAAATGGATTTCTTCCAAGGTCTCCCACAATACTTTATTTGCAGCCATGGTCTAAATATGCTGGATCATGCAATATCTGAATATGCAACATCATATAATATTGTGCATCAGTTATCTATGCTAGAGGCCCATCCTCCTACTACCTCATAAGGTCCTTGAAAGTAGAAATGGAGTCTTAGCCAAACCTGTATTTCTCTCAGTGCCTAGCACCATGCTCTGCACAATGTTGGCAAAATGAGGATGATCTTGAACATGTACATGACTGTTTCTAAGATTACTACAGGAGAAAAAGAGGTTGGTCTCCATTTCTACCAAGAACAAGGTAGCAGGAAATGGATTGGCATTAACTATAAGTCTGACCTCATTCCCTAGAGCCAGGTTCTTTTTTTAACCTGACTTTTCCCAAATCGCCATAAAAAGCTGCCCACCTGAGTTGGCCTGAATGCCTCCTCCTGGGGTCTCACCCTAAGCCAATCCAAGAAACTTATTCTCTAAGGGAAGAGAGAGATGACTTACATATCACCCTGACTGTAATGTTTGTAGAGACCGTTGCATTGGTCATGTTGTTCTTTGCTGTGCACATATATGTTCCTGAATGTTCCCAAGATGCTTGGGAGATTGTGTACGTGTTTCCAGAATTTCCAGATATAGAAGAATTTCCAGACATAGAGGAATTTCCAGATATAGAAGAACCATTGAATTGCCGCGTATACTGGGCCGGTGGCTGAGAGTTAGCTCGACACTCTACAGTCAGATCCTCCTTGAATATGACCTCAATCTGGCCATGAGCAGGCTTTGGAAGAATCGTGATTTGCTCTGGTCCATCTATGAAAAGACAAAAAAGATGAGATGTCAGTCGTTGTTAGAGAAAGGATTGGGAGAGGGGGGAGATTCAGAGTCACTCACAAACGACAGTCAGGTTGCATAAGTCACTTATATTGGCAAGGAATGGATTTGAGACTTTGCATTGATAAGCTCCATTGTCTTCCCCCTTCACAGGCATGATGGTGAGGCTCAGACCATGCTCAGACAGAGTCATCCTGTCTGAAAATCACTATCTTGTTTTGGAAGTACCACCGAATACCTGGCAAATATTCATTCTCTGAGTTACACGTGAAGACCACAGTGCCATTCTCTATGACAAAGCTGGAGCTACAAATAGTTATGTCAAGTTTCATCAGGTTCTCTGTAGAAAGACAAGGAGGAGACAGAGCTGGCTGAGTGACTGGCCTATATCTTCTTCACCAGGCTACGTCTTCAGGAAAAACAAAACACCAGAAGCCCAACTTGAAACGTTTCTGTTACAGATATACAGGGGGGTTCCTGACATTCTGGGGAGAAGGATGCCTCATGGTTCAGTGGTTGTGCCAATAGGGCAGATGAGCAGAAAGCACTGGGGAGGGAGTGCTGTGTCCTGGACTATCCCACCACCAGAGAGGTCCCAGGAGGTACACAATCTAGTGACTGAGTTGGGGAGGGGAGTAAGGAATAAACATTCATTAGCTATATACTATATAAACGGCATATGACTGGTGTTACACCAATGCTATTATTTTTATTATTATCATCCTCATTATTATGATTAGTAGCCAGGCACTATGTTATTAATGTGGGAGTAGGGGCTATTATTCTTTCCACTCAAAAGTTCAGGAAACAGAGACAGTCATAGCTTAAATGACTTATCCAGGATCACACAGCTAGTAAGTGTCTGAGACCAAATTAGAACTTGGATCTTCCTGAGTCCAGACGCCGTGTCCTCCCTATCTACTTTGGCTCCTTGCTGCCTCTCATCAACCATCTCATTCAAATCCAGCAGTCTTTAATCTGATATCTATGAATTTATTTTGTAAAAAAAGGGTTGGTAACTCTATTTCAATAGAATCGGTTTCTTTGAAGTCCCCTGGATTTTGCTTTGTGTATGTACTTAAAGCATCCTTCTTCTGAAGAGTTCCTGGGTAATGACAGCCTGAGTGCCTGAGGGATCTCTGGCAAAAAAGGGAAACCCTTCTGCTCCCATCATTCTTTGCTCCCCACCTATCCCCTTAACAAGCACTTCAAAATGTAAATAGCTTCTCCCTAACCATTGATCCAGGAGAAGTTAGCGCCTGTATTATCCTCATATAAGGCCTTATTTCTGCTTCCATATGCTGACACTCACTTCCCTCTGGGCCTCAATTTCCCCATATGTAAAAAGAGGGAGCTGGAGTAGCTGGATTCAACGTCCTTCTTTCATCTCCAACCATGGGACACCCTACAGGATGTTCCCATTCTACTTACAAAATGAGGCCCAAAGAGGCTGATGTGGTTGGCCAGACAGTGAATGACTTTTCTTGTTCCAGGACCCGAGCTCTTTCCCTCTTTGCCTGATGGTCCTTGTGGGCCTTTCTCAGACCAGGCAATGAAGGCTTATGGCTGGCAGAGACCAGAAGAGCCCAGATCTCCATCAATGTCATCTAACACACCCCTTTATATCCTGATGAGAAAAAATGGGAGACTCCCAGGGGCTGAGTGATTCATTCAAAGTCCACTGGATACCCGAAATCCCATAACTGAGGCTGGGCTCCCTTCAGAATATCCCAAGGTCTCTCTATAGGATATTGTCTCCCTCTGATTGGCAGAGGGACAGAACAGAGTTACTTTCCTTTGGGTTCCCCCTTCCCAAAATGGCTTCAAGAAGGTACCCTGCAGGCCCCCAAGGAGCTTTACTGGCACACCCAGTCTTCCTATTTCAAAACTAAAGGCCCTCCCATATTTGGGTTGCCTTTTGGATGGTGGTTGCAGCATCCCTTCCCCAAACTTCCCTTGGGGGTGCTTCTTAGTGAAGGTATCTCATGGGGAAACTGAGGACTTTACCAGGACCCTAACTTGGGGTGGGAGGACCTTGTGCTTCCAGGGGGTCCCTGAACATTTTAACTCTATCCATTGTCCCTGATAAAATGAGAGGATATTTGTAAAGAGCTTAGCATGGTATCTGGCACAGAGTAGTCACTTGATCCCTTCCTCCTCCCCTCTAGTGCAGCTTTTTATTCCTTCTTTGGGCAGCTGAGCACCTGGCAGTCAGTAGATGTGCTCTGTTGCAGGAGAGACTTTGCAGCAGCCTCTGAGGGCTGAGTGGCCTTGGCTGTGATGGGAGCCAAGTGGGCGAACAGCCTAGCACTGTCTGAGCAACAAAGTCCCAGAGATGGCAGAGGGCGTCTGCTCCCAGATGGCACAGCATGTGTGTTAAAGGGTCACTCAGCCTCCGCTTATCCATGACTGTCACTTATGTGGCCTCTTTTCCCCGCTGGACAGCTCTGCTTCTGAGGGCTCCCCTAGGCTGTGCTGACATTGGCTTCCCTCCAACCTCCCTCCTCAGTCCTAGCTCTCCCCACTGGGGCCACATAGAGCAAAGCTGACCTGCTTCCACCCAAGGCCCCTGCAGGTTCTTCCATACGGCTTCTTTCCTGCTCGATCTCAATTCTCACTTGATCGATTCCTTCAGCTGGAACTGTGAGTTGCCACAGGAAACAAATGTTTCAATAGCTGTGATTTGTAGGTTTTCCTCCACCCTCTATATTTCTCTGCCTTTACCAAATGGACACCCAGAATGTGTGAGCCTGAAAGAAATCTTATCTCCCTGTGGCCAAGCCTGGGGTGATGAGCCTCTGCTCACTTGGCAGAGGGCAGCCCTTGATGATGGATACACCAGCCTCCTGGGGTCCCTCTTGCTATAGCTGGTATATGAGAGCTCCGGGTTACCTTCCTGGCTGATTGAGCCATTGAAGGTCAGCCTCGTGGATGGGGGCTTGTCCATCTCTATCTTAACATTTGGTGCCCAGAAGTGAATATAGCATCAGTTTCAGGGGTGGCCTGGCCTTCCTGGAGCACAGAAGGACCCCTACTACTTCCCTGGCTCCAGACAGCAAGCTAGCTTTCAGTTTAATCAGTCCCTAAAGTAGTTTCCCAGTAATTGGTGTCTGGCCATTTCTACCACCTTTTACATTCCAAGCATCCTACAGCAGCTCAGGATTGGATGAGA
This sequence comes from Gracilinanus agilis, assembly GCF_016433145.1. NCBI lineage: Eukaryota > Metazoa > Chordata > Mammalia > Didelphimorphia > Didelphidae > Gracilinanus > Gracilinanus agilis. The sequence continues at coordinate 18,123,722 of NC_058132.1, read as the reverse complement.
GGGTCAACCAGCCCAGGCCAATCTACCCTTTGTTTGGAAACCTCTTTGCTAAGGTAACCTTATTCCAATTTTGGACCACTGTAATTGGTGGGAAGTTTGCCATGACAATCGCCCTAATTCTTCATCTCTGCAGCTTTGACTCACTGCTCTAAGATCTTTCCTCTGGGGTCAAGGAGAGCCGGCCAAATCCCTCTACAGCTGGCAGCTGAACGTGCAGGAAGAAGCATGGAAGTTTGGAATTGAAGAGACGGTGATTGTCAAGTCCAACTCTCTCAATGTGACAAATGGTCATTCGGCCTCCAAAGAGGAGGAGAAGATAGAAGGGGAGAAAAGAAGCCATTAAGGGCCTAATATGGGTGCTAAGCATTTTACAGACAGGACAGCTGTATGTATTAGGGAGTTTTCACTGAAGTCCAGAATTTACAGTTGAAAGAGACCTCAGAGGCTATCTTGTCCAACACAACCACTGAAGGAATCCCCACTAGGACATCCTCAACAGTTGCTCATTTGCCTTTGATTTGAAAAAGCATCTCATGAGGGATGGAGATCTGCCCACTTCTTCTTACAGCCTAGACTACTTTGAACTGCTCTAATGAATGATTAAATGACAGCTAGGAGTGCATGGAGCCTGGAGTCAGGAAATTCATCTTTCTGAGTTCAAATCTGGTCTCAAACACTCACTAGCTGTGTGACCCTGGGAAAATCACCTCACCCTGTTTGCCTCAGTTTCCTCATCTGTAAAATGAGCTGGAGAAGGAAATGGCAAACCCTTCCAGTATCTCTGCTAAGAAATGGTGTCATGTAGAGTTTGACATGACTTAATAATAACTTCTTAAAGAATTTCTCCTCAAATTAAAGGATTTTTCTCCATCACCTTTTGCCTCTATAATTCTAGTTCAGCCCTCTGAGGCCAGACAGAACACTCTTAATTCCTATTCCCCATAAGGGTCCAGAAAATTGCTGTCACGTGACTTCTCAAAGCTTTCTATTCCTTTGGCTAATATGCAGAGTTCCCTCAATTGGTCTTCAGGGACCTTCAGGCCCCTCATCAATCTGGTTGAACACTTTCCAGGTCACTGATTCCCTTGTAAATTGTGTCATCTAGAACTAAATACAATACCCCACATGCCATCTGATAGTACTGAAGGACGGTTATCTCATTCTTGGAAGTGGACATGCTTCTTTTAAAACTGCATTAGAGGGGAAGCTGTGTAGCTCAGTGAATTGAGAGCCAGGCCGGAGATGGGAGGTTCTGGGTTCAAATATGGATTCAGACACTTCCTAGCTATGTGACCCTTGGCAAGTCATTTAATACCCAGTGCATGGTATTGATTCTAAGGTGTAATGGTGAGGATTAAAAAAAAAAAAAGATTGCATTAGGTTTTTCAACTGACCCTTTTACCCTACTGACTGATATTATGCTTATAGTTCTCTCAGACATACCCAAGGTCACTAACTGCAATCTAACATGACATTAAAATTCTGTCTCCAATTTCCCCTTTTTTAAATCAACCATCCCTTGTTACTTCAACTGTTTTCCTTTGGCTTGGTGACCAGTCACTGCCCCATTGAGGCCGATGCTTATTTGTGCTTTGGACTTTTTGTATTCAAGGGTAGAACTTGATATCAATCCCCAATAACATTCATCTTATCACATTCCATCTACTGTGCCAGCTTGCTGAGCTACTTCTGATTCCTCATTGTTTCATGTCTACTATCCCTATACTCCCAATTTGTTCTTTCTCTCTCTTTTGTTTCAAGTTTCAAAGTTATATCACTCTCTATATAGAATCAGTAGAACAATAATGCTCACCATTTACAAAGCTCTTTATATATATATATATATATATATATATATATATATATTATTCCATTTGATCCAAGTCACTGATATGAACATTGAACACAATGAGTTAAAGAACAGCCTCTTCAGAAGATTTGTATGAACTGATGCAGAATGGAGTGAGTAGAAACAAGAGGGTAATTTATACAATAAAGGCAATGTTCTAAAGGCAAACAACTTTGAAAGAATTAAGACCTCTGATCAATGCAATGACCAGCCAGGAATGCAAAAGATCCATGATGACCTTCCTGCCTAAATACCTTGTCTTGGACTAGAGGCCTGCCTTGGAGCCAAGAACACTGGGTGTGAGTTCTGCCTCAGACACTTAGCAGCTGCTTAGTTAGTCCTGGGCAAGCTGCTTCCCCTTCGATAGCCAAGAGAACTCTGTGAGATCAGGAGCTGAGGACACCCACCCTGCAGGGGGAGGATGTTGCCTCCAGGGGGGATTCCCTCTCCCCAGGGTGTCATCAGTCTAGGGCTAATCCCTGTTCTCCTTTGACTCCTTCCATGTTTCCCCAGCAGAGCATAGGCTCCTCGAGGCTAAAGATCCTGGCATTTCCTTTATCTGCAGTACCCACCCCGGGGCCTGGCATGTATTAGGCACCTATAAGTGCTTGTGGATCCCCAGGTGCTGGTTCCTAGGTCCTTCCTCCCCCAATCTCCTCTGCTCAGGAGGGCAATGACAGAACCCAGCTGGGGATGAGCAGCAGGGCCCTCCCCAAACACTGGCTCCTACCACAGAAGGGACCCAGGACAATTCCCATGGGTGAACCATGGAAGAAAGCCCTGGATGTACCAGACAGCCTGTCACCAACCCGCTGAGCCCCCCCGACCATGCCCCCTTCAGGGCTGCAAGTGTCACCCTGGGGCCTCTGGGAGTCTTTGCTTCTGGCCCTCAGAGGTCACTTTGTCCAAACCAGAGCTGGCTAGAGACCCCCACTGGAGCATTCTGGGTCAATGGCCAGCTAGTCTCTGCTTAAAGATTCCCGGTGCTGGGGCCATCACTGTCTCCTGAGGTAATCCTCAGTGGGGGGAGGCATTTGGTGATGCATGACTAGAATGTTGGACTTGGAGGTCAGGAAGGCCTGAATTCAAATTCTGCCTTGGCTTTTTCCTAGCTCTGGGCCTCTGGCCAAGTCCCCTAATCCCTTTGGGTCTCCTTTTCTTCCATGATAAAAAATGGCACCTACAGCACAGAGTCTTTGTGAGAATCAAAGGAAATCTGCTTCAGAGGGCACTTTGCCTACCTTCAGGCACTGCAGAAATGTTAGCTAGTGTGGCCAGCTTTCAGAAGGAGAAAAGCTGCCCCTCTGGAGCCCTAACTGACCTCTTTGCTCCCCGCTGTATGGCATTTGTCTCTTCTTCCAGCTGAGCCCTCAGTGGGAGCTGTGACCCTCTGCCCAGTCTGTCCCTTCAGAGAAGCCCGGGCCCCCGGCTTGGCCTTTCCTCCAGAGAAGGGAGGGCATACACGTGTTCTCCCTCTGGGGTCCCTCTCACAGCACTGGGAGCCTCAGGATGGCTCTGAAGAGCCCACTCCTTGCTTGGGGGGTCTTCTGGAGGTGGGATGGCGTGGCAAAAATGAAATGAAAATAAGCCAGAATGCAAGTGGAATTACAGAGGCTGTTCTTTCTAGTGCCATCTGCTGATTTTTATTTTTATACCTTTTTTCTTTATGATCTCATACATGTTTTGATTTTCCCATACATTAAAAAACACATATTAACTTTTAAAATATCATATGATTGGCATTTTAAAATTATCTTACTATGGTTAAACAAAGAAGCTTATCAAAAATTACTCATTATGGAATGGCTTAGTTGGAACTTATTATTTTCAGCCACCCTAAGGTACAAGAACATCATTTCCTAGCTAAGCATAATAGTTGATTATATTTTAACTAATTAAATCATGCATATTGTTACTTTACACTATTCATACCTATCATTAATCAAGAAGATATTTATGGTAGTTGATTACATCAAATAAGATACAGTAATATCAGTCTGGTCCAAATTTTGCTCCCATTATTTTCTTTCATTTTTCACTATTTTTAAGAAGTATGTTTGCCGTTCTTTCTGCTATAGGGTCAATAGGAACGCAGTTCTGTAATTTGTCATTCCCCTGTTTTCCTTGTGTTTCACTGTTTCCTTGGTCTGTGGGAGTTTGGGAACAAACCCAGGCCAGGTACATTCTTGCTGGGGAATTTAGAAACTTGCATTAACTCACTAACTGCTGGTTTTTTGCTGGGCTGATTCTAGGGGAAGTTTCTGTACTATGGGTTTTTTTAGGGGTTTATTTTGTGATAGTGGGTAGTCTGTGACTGGTTGTTCTTGCCATGAGCCTGTATTGTTTTTCTGTGTCTCCCTGGGGCTGAATAAGGATACTGATTGCAATAGTTTGAGTCACATAGGGGAAACTGAGTGTGGAATTTCCATCCTCCTGACAACCTGCTGTGATTTGTCAGAGCTAGTGACGAGCTGTGCTAAACGTCATGGCTTTGATGGCTTCCTGCATTTCTCCATTTTCTTTTTAATTGCAGTGACTTCAATTCAATCGGAACTTGACGTATATTAGGGTTTAGTGATCTGAAAATAACTAGGAAACAGAAGAGAACAACAAGGAACAAGGCAAGGACAAATCCACAGACACTCAGGATATGTAGCAAATTGTTGGAAATAAAGGATGAAACTCCTTTATAAAAAGAATATGCTACAGAGGAGGCCGAATAAAGGGAGGAACCCGAATGGCTAATATCCATAATTTGTTGATGTAATGTTTTTAGATCAATGGCCATGTCTGAATGATTCCAAACATCAAAGATATGTTGCCGTATGTTCTCCCGAGGGATATCTGATTGATTATAAGGGAGGGAAGAAACCCAGATCCATTTAAATTCAGCATGACATTTGGCTCTGAATCTCACTTAGATATTTTGCAGCTGGTTGCCAATATATAGGATGGCTTCTTCAAGCACATTTACACGAGCTTCTAGCCCTTTATCAATATATGTTCCTGGGTCAGGAGAGCAAGGGATACATTTTTAGAAAGGTGATCTACATGCTGTGCAGTGTGAGCTCCTTGAACAAGGGCAGTGGTGGAAGCTTCCACTGAGGAAATAACAGAAATGAGTGCAGTAATGCCCAAGATAAGGGATGCAATCAAATGCTTGGGATGGCTTAAATCATTAGAGATTAATTGTAGAGCATATATGCTTGGGTCATCATACCAGTCAGAAGACATATTAACAGGGAGCATGATAAAAGGAGGCTGTTCAATGACAAATACAGTAGTAGTAGGAATAGAAGGCTTAATACAATTTGTTAAAATACATCCTAAGCATGAAATCTGAAAAGTTTTTGGAGGTCTGTAAAAAGAGGAGGAACCTTTGGGTGGCTTCAATAAGAGTGCATATGGGGCTCAGACACAAGCCCAAATGGGTCATGATTCCTCCTTGCCAGTGGGGTGTAGTAACATGGCAGGGCAGAGAGCAGCAATAAGTCTCCACAAATTAAAATGAGTAGTAGGGGATGAGTATTGGTCATAAAATGTCAAAAGTGGGGAAGGCCACCCAATATACCACCGAGAGAGTGGTTCTTTAAAAGGAACAAGTTCTTTGATGTTGTTCCAATCTTGAAAGGGTGGTTTTAATGGTTGTGTTTTTATATCAGTGTAATTACATTCTGGATTAGGAATAGACCAGTCATCAACAAAAAATGAATTATTAACTATGGGATAGCAGACACCCTTTGTAGGGAATCCACAATCTCTCCTTCGAGGGAAGCCAACCTTATCATCAATTAAATGCCAAGGCTTATCAGAAAGTTGTTGGCATTCAGGGATAATTTGAGGGGGACATTTACAAATTTTCTGAAAGGAAGCTTTTTTCAATGAAGCAACATGATAACATTCGGAGTAACCATAGAAGTCTAAGAGCACCTTCTTTTCCAGGGGAATCAGTAAGAAAAGAACGAACATCCACCAACAAACAACCTGGAGTGGAATTTGGAGTAGTAGTAAAACACAAGGGTGGTAGATGAGACAAACCCAAATAGTTAAAATTGGATAAGGACTTATACAATATATAAGCAAGTAGGACCACCCAGAAAGTCAGAGTCATTGGTACAAACTTGAAAGTCGTTGTTCCATGTAGCAGGATGCAGAATGGGAGGTTCATGGAAATAAGCCCAGAGAGTAGTAGCAGATGCTGCCATTACCTGACATGTCAGGATTGCAAACATAGCCACAAAGACTAAATCTGGGGTCATTTCCCTGGTTTGATGGCGAGCTATGTCAGAAGCTTGTTCCGTGAGAGCCTTCAGTTGACCCCAGGTTGGTGTGTTGGTGGTCCGGGTCGAGACAGCCAAGTGTGATTGGCGCAGGGGTGCCAAGGCAGAGGGGCATAGTCTGAGAACTGGTGGTGTGGATTTGTGAAAAGAAAGTTCCTCTACCAGTTTGACCAGGCTATCCACAGGCTCAGGAGGTGTTGTGGGGGGGGGCGGGGTAAAGGTGCTTTACCACTCGTTTTCAGGGGTACATATGGCTGGATCAGTCTGTCAGGAATCCAAATCGGTGAGTCAAAATCATGTGGAAAAACACAAACAAACCCTCTTCCCGTTGTTAATAGGGGATCAGGACCTTTCCATGTTCCTAATAAAATATCCTTCCATCTGACTAAAGGTCTCGGAAGGGCATTATCTGGGTTCCAGTGCCTGTCCATGGGAGAAAGGTCGCTACTGTTAAGATTCAAATGATTTATGACAAATATAGCATAGGTTAAGATTTGGTGAGGACAGGAGTGGGAGAAATCACCATCCTGTAGTTTTTTGATTTGTGCCTTCAACGTTTGATGAGCTTGCTCAAAGATGGCTTGTCCCTGTGGATTGTAAGGAATCCCTGTGGAATGTGAGATGTGAAAAATATTACAAATTTTTTTAAAGGCCTTTGAAGTGTACACAGGACCATTGTCAGTCTTCAGTGCTTTAGGCATTCCTAAATAAGAAAAGCAGGAAAATAAATACTGGGAGACATCCTTGAATGCCTCCCCAGCGTGAGAAGGTATCACTAATGCATGTGAGAAGGTATCAATAGAAACACGTACATAGGACAGGCGACCAAAAGAAGGGACGTGTGTAATATCCATCTGCCAGGGGTGATTTGGTCTGAGTCCCCTTGGGTTGACTCCATGAGTAGGAGATGGACAGTGTACTGGACAATGTGGGCAATTACGGACAATGGTCCTTGCCGCTTCATGGGTAATATGAAACTGATGTCGAAGGGAAGAAGCATTCTGATGATGCATTGCATGGCTAATTTTTTCTACCTCCAGGGCTGTAAAAATTGTACAGGTTAAAGAATCAGCGAATTGATTTCCTCCATGTATAGGACCTGGTAATGATGAATGAGCCCAAACATAGCCAGTGTAAAAGGGGGTGTCACAGGTTTGGATTAGTTTTTGGAGCTGCTGTAAAAGTGGAAAAATAAAAGTTTTTGAAGCTGGTAAAGTTGCTGTCTCAATGTGAGGAAAAAGCTAAACCACGTACTGAGAATCTGAATAGAGATTAAAAGGCACATTAGTTAATTTCTGTAATGCAAAAGTGACTGCTATTATTTCAGTTCGCTGAGCTGAAGTTTCCAAGTTTCAGTTGTTTCCTGTAAAAAAAGTTCGTTATTAATTACAGTTACTGCCCTGCCATTTGAAGATCCATCTGTGAAAATAATTGCCATGGGGGGAGGGAGAGGGTTAAAGGATGACCTTAAGGGGAAAATCAGTGCCTGATTTTTTAAGAATTGTAAGAGGGGATGAGAGGGAATATGGTAAAGAATTTGGCTAGTGAAGCTCGCTACTGCAATCTGCCAGTCTGTTGAATAAACATAAAGATTATCAACTTGCACGGCATTAAAAGTTGTTATAATAGCTGATGGATCTGTGCCAAAGAGTTCCCTGCTTCTCCTTCGGCTTTTCAAAATCAGTTCAGCAATGAACATGGTATATGAAGAAATTATTTTCCTAGTAAAGCTAGGTAAGTGAATCCATTCCAGCTGGGCATCTTGCCACAGACAGCCCGTTGGATAATGCATTGTACTGAGAATTATCAGTGACCAAGGCAAATTGTAATCAAGACAAGAAAGGTGCTGGTTATTTATGGCCTGATTTACTAATGCTAAAGCTTTAGTTCCCTCCTCTGTAAGTTTATGTGGGGAAGTGGGAGAAGGGTCTCCTTTTAAAATATCAAACAATGGTTTGAGATCAGCAGTGGTGAGTTTTAAAAAGGGGTGGACCCAGTTGATGTCTCCTAACAGTTTCTGAAAATCATTTAGAGTTTTGAGACAATCAACTCGTAGTTGTAGATTTTGATGGGATATAAGGTTTGTCTCACCAGTGGAATGCCCTAGATATTGAATAGGGAGATCAGTCTGAACCTTTTCAGGTGCAATTTGCAATCCAGACTTGGACAAAGCCTGAACTGTGTTGGACATACTATCATGTAATGTGGAACGGTCCTTATGAGTCAATAATGTGTCATTGATATAATGAATAATGTAAGTGTCTGGAAATCACAATCTCACAAGATTCAAGGCAGAATCTACAAACTATTGACAGAGGTAGGGACTCAGTTCCCTCCCTGTTGGATCACTACCCATTCCTACCTCTGGTATGGTTTTTTAAAATTAACTGAGGGTACACTGATGGCAAATCTTACTCTATCCTGAGAAGCTAAAGGAATAGTAAAAAAGAAATCTTTTAAATCAATTACAATAATTTCAAAACCCTTAGGTATAGGCACTGGGGAGAGGAGTCCCAGTTGAAGGCTTCCCATATTTTCCATAGTATCATCAACTTTCCTTAAGTCTTGCACAAGTCTCCATTTTCCTGATTTTTTCTTAATAACAAATACTGGTGTTACATGGACTACTCAATGCTTGCATATGTCCTAATTTCAGTTGTTCCTGTACTATATCATGTAATTCCTGTAATTTTTCCACTGGGAGGGGCCAGTGCTCAACCCACACAGGTTTTGAATCTTTCCAGACAATTGGTTCAGGTCTTATGTCTGCAATGGCCTCTAGAAAAAAACTGGCAGTTCCTCATCAATTAAAGCTTGAATGTCTATATCTTCCGTAACTAGAGAAACCTTCATTTGAAATAACACATCCAGTCCCCATAAAATTACAGGAAGGGAAGGGATCACATATGGACAAAATTGTCCTGATAATTATTTTTTAATTTTTAATTTTTAGAAAAATTTTCATTGATTACATAATTCATGTTTTTACTTTACCCTTGACCCCCACCTTAAACTCCACCCCCCATAGCCAACTCACATTTCCACTGGTTTTAACATGTGTGGTCAGTCACAACTTATTTACATATTATTGATAGTTACATTGGTGTGGTCCTTTTGGGTCTACATCCCCAATCATGTCCTCATCAACCCGAGTGTTCAATCAGTTGTTATTCTTCTGTGTTTCCTTCTCCTGTAGTTTTTTCTCTGAATATGGGTAGCATTTTTTTAAATAAATCCCTCAGAATTGTCCTGGGTCATTGCATTGCTGCTAGTACAAGCATCCATTACATTCGATTTTACCACAGTGTATCAGTCTCTGTGTACAATGTTCTTCTGGCTCTGCTCTTTTCCCTCTGCATCAATTCCTGGAGGTCTTTCCAGTTCACATGGAATTCCTCCAGTTTATTATTCCTTTGAGCACAATAGTATTCCATCATCAACATATACCACAATTTGTTCAACCATTCCCCAATTGAAGGGCATACACTTGCTTTCCAGTTTCTGGCCACCACAAAGAGTGCAGCTATAAATATTTTTGTACAAGTCTATCTATAATCTCTTTGGGGTACAAACCCAGCAATGGTATGGCTGGATGAAAGGGCAGACATTCTTTTATCACTCTTTGGGCATAGTTCCAAATTGCCATCCAGAATGGTTGGATCAGTTCACAACTCCACCAGCAGTGCATTAATGTCCCAATTTTGCAACATCCCCTCAAACGTTCATTACTCTCCCCTTCTATCATTAATTTGGCCAATCTTTTAGGTGTGAGGTGGTACCTCAGAGTTGTTTTGATTTGCATTTCACTAATTATTAGAGATTTAGAACACTTTCTTATGTGCTTATTGATACTTTTGATTTCTTTATCTGAAAGTTGCCTATTCATGTCCCTTGCCCATTTATCAATTGGGGAATGGCTTGATTTTTTATGCAATTGATTTAGCTTCTTGTATATTTGAGTAATTAGACCCCTGTCAGAGTTTTTTGTTATAAATATTTTTCCCAGTTTGTTGTTTCCTTTCTGATTTTGGTTGCATTGATTTTGTTTGTACAAAAACTTTTTAATTTAATATAATCACAATAATTTATTTTACATTTTGTAATTTTTTCTAACTCTTGCTTGGTTTTAAAATCTTTCCTTTCCCAGAGATCTGACAAGTATACTATTCAGTGTTTACTTAATTTACTTACAGTTTCCTTCTTTATATTCAAGTCTTTCACCCATTCTGAATTTATCTTGGTGTAGGGTTTGAGATGTTGATCTAAACCTAATCTCTCCCATATTGTTTTCCAATTTTCCCAGCAGTTTTTGACCAATAGTGGATTTTTGTCCCAAAACTTGGGCTTTTTGGGTTTATCATACACTGTTTTGCTGATGTCACTTACCCCAAGTCTATTCCACTGATCCTCCCTTCTATTTCTTATCCAGTACCATATTGTTTTGATGACTGCTGCTTTATAATATAACTTTATAGTATATCTGGTACTGCTAAGCAACCTTACTTCACATTTTTTTCATTATGTCCCTTGATATACTTGATCTTTTGTTCTTCCAAATAAACTTTGTTATAGTTTTTTTCTAATTCAGAAAAAAAGTTTTTGGTAGTTTCATAGGCATGGTGCTAAATAGGTAAATTAATTTGGGTAGAATGGTCATTTTTATTATGTTAGCTCATCCTACCAATGAGCACTTGATGTTTTTCCAATTGTTTAGATCTAGTTTTAATTGTTTGGAAAGTGTTTTGTAGTTATGTTTGTATAATTACTGTATTTGTTTTGGTAGATAGATTCCTAAGTATTTTATATTGTGTAAGGTGATTTTAAATGGTGTTTCTCTCTCTAACTCTTGCTACTGTGATGTGTTAGAAATATATAGAAATGCTCATGATTTATGTGCATTTATTTTGTATCCTGAAACTTTGCTAAAGTTGTTGATTATTTCTACAAGCTTCTTAGTTGATTCTCTAGGATTTTTAAGTAGACCATCATATCATCTGCAAAGAGTGATAGCTTAGTAACCTCATTGCCTATTTTGATACCTTCAATTTCTTTTTCTTCTCTAATTGCAACTGCTAGTGTTTCTAGTACAATGTTAAATAATAGAGGTGATAATGGGCATCCTTGTTTCACACCTGACCATATTGGAAAGGCTTCTAATTTATCCCCATTGCATATGATGCTTGTTGATGGTTTAAGATATATACCGTTTATTTTTTTAGGAAAGGCCCATCTACTCCTATACTTTCTAGTGCTTACAGTAGGAATGGGTGTTGTATTTTATCAAAGGCTTTTTCAGTGTCTATTGAGATGATCATGTGGTTTTTCTTGATTTGCTTGTTGATATGGTCAATTATGTGGATGGTTTTCCTAATGTTGAACCAACCTTGCATTCCTGGTATAAATCCCACCTGATCATGATGGATAACCCTCTTGATCATTTGCTGGAGTCTTTTTGCTAGTATTATATTTAAGATTTTTGCATCTATGTTCATTAAGGAGATTGGTCTGTAATTTTCTTTCTCTGTTTTTGATCTACCTGGTTTTGGAATCAGTACCATATTTGTGTTATAAAAGGAATTTGGTAAGTTTCCTTCTTTGCTTATTATATCAAATAATTTGCATAAGTGTTGGGACTAATTGTTCTTTGCATGTTTGATAGAATTCACTTGTGAATCCGTCAGGCCCTGGCTATTTTTCCTTAGGAAGTTCTTTGATGGCTTGTTCAATTTCTTTTTCTGATATTGGATTATTTAAATATTCTCTTTCTTCTGCTCTTAATCTAGGCAATTTATATTTTTGTAAATATTCATCCATATCCCCTACATTGCTAAATTTATTGCCATATAATTGGGCAAAATACTTTTTCTTTTTTTTAATTTTAAACCCTTAATTTCTGTGTATTGTGTGAATTGACTTATAGGTGGAAGAGTGGTAAGGGTAGGCAATGGGGGTCAAGTGACTTGCCCAGGGTCATACAACTGGGAAGTGTCTGAGGCCGGATTTGAACCTAGAACCTCCTGTCTTTAGGCCTGGCTCTCAATCCACTGAGCTACCCAGCTGCCCCCCAAAATAGTTTTTAATGATTGCCTTAATTTCCTCTTCATTAGAGGTGAGGTCTCCCTTTTTATCTTTGATACTATTAATTTGGTTTTCTTCTTTCCTTTTTTTATTAGATTTACCAGTATTTTGTGTATTTTATCTGTTTTTTCAAAATACCAGCTTCTAGTCTTATTTTTTAATTCAATAGTTCTTTTACTTTTGATTTTATTAATTTCTCCTATGATTTTTAGTATTTCTAATTTAGTTTTCATCTGAGAATTTTTAATTTGTTCATTTTCTAGTTTTTAAGTTGCATGTCCAATTCATTAACCTCTGCCCTCCCTAATTTGTTAATATATGCACCCAGTGATATAAATTTTCCCCTTAGAACTGCTTTGGCTGCATCCCATAGGTTTGGGTAAGATGTCTCATCATTGTCATTGTTTTCAATGAAAGTATTAATTATTTCTGTGATTTGTTCTTTCACTAAATTATTTTGGAGAATCATATTATGTAATTTCCAATTAGTTTTTGGTTTGCCTCTCTATGTATTCTTACTAATAACTATTTTTATTGGATTATGATCTGAGAAGTTTACATTTATTATTTCTGCTTTTTTTCATTTGTTCACCATGTTTCTATGCCCTATTAAATGGTCTATCTTTGTGAATGTTCCATGTGCTGCTTAAAAGAAGGTGTATTCCTTTTTGTCCCTATTTATTTTTCTCCATATGGCTATTAACTCTAATTTTTATAGGGTTTCATTCACCTCTCTTATCTCTATCTTATTTATTTTTTGGTTTGATTTATCTAGATCTCATAGGGGAAGGCTGAGGTCCCCAATAGTATGGTTTTGCTGTCTTTTTCCTCCTTGAGCTCCACTAGCTTCTCCTTTAGAAATATGGAAGCTATATCGTTTGGTGCATACATATTGAGTACTGATGTTTCTTCATTGTTTATACTGCCTTTTATTAGGATGTACTTACCTTCCCTATCTTTTTTAACCTTATTTTTACTTTGGCTCTGTCAGAGATCATGATAGCCACCCCTGCCTTCTTTTTCTCATTTGAAGTCCAAAAGATTTTGCTCCATCCTCTCATTTTCACTCTATGTATGTCTGTCTGTCTTATGTGTGTTTCTTGTAGACAACATAAGGTAGGCTTTTGGTTTCTAATCCACTCTGCTATTTGCTTCCATTTTATGGGTGAGTTCATCCCATTCACATTCAGAGTTATAATTATCAACTCTGCATTCCCAGACATTTTGATTCTCTCTCCTAGTCCTGTCCTTTCTTCTTTCACTGTTTCCTTCTATAGCAGTGTTTTGTTTTTGATCAGTTCCTATAATCCCCCCCTCCCTTGTTGTACTTCCCTTTCTCCCCCTCCCTTTTTATTTCCCTCTTATTGTTCTTTAAAGCTATACCTTGCTCCCCCCAATCCCTCTCCCTCCCTAGTATTACTTCCCTCCCCACCAGTCCCTTTATTACCCTTCTAATTCTCTATAGGGCGTGATTCAATTATCTGCCCCTAGGGATCTGATTGTTTGTCTCTAAGTTGATTTCAATGCACTTAAGTATTGAATATTTCCTCTCTCTAACCTCTTTACCCTTATAGTATATTGTTATTTTTCCCTGTTAGTCCCATGTGCTTCTTTATGGAATATAAATTTATTCCTTTTTGTTTGTTTTCCTATTTTTCTAATTATTATCTTCTTCCCTCCCAGTTTTGTACATATTTATACCTACCTACCTACATACATACATACATACATATACATATATATACATACATATATATATATATATATGTATATATATATATCGCTTGACATTTCAACCTATACAGTTTGTCCCTGTTCCCTCTATGTAAACTTCTTCTAGTTAACTGTTAGTAATAATAATTTTTTAATTTAAACATTTATTAATATTCATTTTTAACATAGTTACATGATTCATGCTCCTACTTTCCCCTTCACACCCCGCACTCCCCCCACCCATGGGCGATGAACATTTCCACTAGTTTTGTCATGTGTCATTGATCAAGACCTATTTCCAAATTGTTGATAGTTGCATTGGTGTGGTAGTTTGAAGACCACACCCTCAATCATATCCACCCCGACCCATGCGTTCAAGCAGTTGTTTTTCTTATAAGTTTCCTCTCCTGCAGTCCTTCCTCTGAATGTGGGCAACTTTCTTTACCAAAGATCCCTCAGAATTGTCCTGGGTCATTGTATTGCTGCTGGTACAGAGGTCCATTACATACAATTTTACCATAGTATATCAGTCTCTGTGTACAATGTTCTTCTGGCTCTGCTCCTTTCGCTATGCATCAGTTCCTGGAGGTCTCTCCAGTTCTCCTGGAACTCCTCCAGTTTATTATTCCTTTTAGAACAATAGTATTCCATCACCCTCATATACCACAGTTTGTTCAGCCATTCCCCAATTGAAGGACATACCCTCCTTTTCCAGTTTGTTGCCACCACAAAAGCGCAGCTATAAATATTTTCGTACAAGTCTGTTTATCTATGATCTCTTTGGGGTACAAACCCAACAATGGTATGGCTGGATCAAAGGGCAGTCATTCTTTTATAGCCCTTTGAGCATGATTCCACATTGCCAGCCAGAATGGCTGGATCAGTTCACAACTCCATCAGCAATGCATTAATGTCCCAATTTTGCCACATCCCCTCCAGCATTCATTACTCTCCCCTTCTTTCATTTTAGCCAATCTGCTAGGTGTGAGGTGATACCTCAGAGTTGTTTTGATTTGCATTTCTCTAATTATTAGAGATTTGGAACATTTTCTCATGTGCTTATTGATACTTTTGATTTCCTTACCTGAAAATTGCCTATTCATATCTCTTGCCCATTTATCAATTGGGGAATGGCTTGATTTTTTATACATTTGCTTTAATTCCTTTTATATTTGAGTAATTAGACCCCTTTCAGAGTTTTTCGTTATAAAGATTTTTTCCCAATTTGTTGTTTCCCTTCTGATTTTGACTACATTGCTTTTGTTTATACAAAAGCTTTTTAGTTTAATATAATCAAAACCATTTAATTTACATTTTGTAATTTTCTCTAACTCTTGCTTGGTTTTAAAGTCTTTCCTTTCCCACAGATCTGACAAGTATACTATTCTGTGTTCACTTAACTTGTTTATAGTTTCCCACTTTATATTCAAGTCATTCACCCATTCTGAATTCATCTTGGTGTAGGGTGTGATATGTTGATCTAGACCTAATCTCTCCCATATTGTTTTCCAAATTTCCCAGCAGATTTTGTCAAATAGTGGATTCATGTCCCAAAAGTTGGGCTCTTTCGGTTCATCATACACTGTCTTGCTGATGTCATTTACCCCAAGTCTATTCCACTGATGCTCCTCTCTATCTCTTAGCCAGTACCATATTGTTTTGATGACTGCTGCTTTATAGTATAGTTTAATATCTGGTACTGCTAGGCCCCCTTCCTTCACATTTTTTTTCATTATTTCCCTTGAAATTCTTGATCTTTTGTTATTCCAAATGAAATTTGTTATAGTTTTTTCTAATTCAGTAAAGAAGTTTTTTGGTAGCTTGATAGGTATGGCACTAAATAGGTAAATTAATTTGGGTAGAATTGTCATTTTTATTATGTTAGCTCGTCCTACCCATGAGCAATCAATGGCTTTCCAATTGTTTAAATCCACTTTTATTTGTTTGGAAAGTGCTTTGTAGTTGTTTTCATATAATTGCTGTGTTTGTTTTGGTAGATAGATTCCTAGGTATTTTATATTGTCTAGGATGATTTTAAATGGTGTTTCTCTTTTTACTTCTTGCTGCTCTAGTGTGTTGGAAATGTATAGAAATGCTGATGATTTATGTGCATTTATTTTGTATCCTGCAACTTTGCTAAAGTTGTTGATTATTTCTACAAGCTTCTTAGTTGATTCTCTAGGATTTTTTAAGTAGACCATCATATCATCTGCAAAGAGGGATAACTTAGTCTCCTCCTTGCCTATTTTGATACCTTCAATTTCTTTTTCTTCTCTAATTGCAACTGCTAGTGTTTCTAGTACTATGTTGAATAATAGAGGTGATAATGGGCATCCTTGTTTTACTCCTGATCTTATTGGGAAGGCTTCTAATTTATCCCCATTGCATATGATATTTGTTGATGGTTTAAGGTATATACTGTTTATTATTTCTAGGAAAGGTCCTTCTATTCCTATACTTTTCAGTGTTTTCAATAGGAATGGATGCTGTATTTTGTCAAAGACTTTTTCAGCATCTATTGAGATAATCATGTGATTTTTGTTCATTAGACTGTTGATATGGTCAATTATGTGGATGGTTTTCCTAATGTTGAACCAACCGTGCATTCCTGGTATAAATCTCACCTGATCATGGTGGATGATCTTCTTAATTACTTGCTGGAGTCTCTTTGCTAGTATTCTATTTAAGATTTTTGCATCTATGCTCATTAGGGAGATTGGTCTATAGTTTTCTTTCTCTGTTTTTGATCTCCCTGGCTTTGGAATCATTACCATATTTGTGTCCTAAAAGGAATTTGGTAGGACTCCTTCTTTGCTTATCATATCAAATAAGTTGTATTGTATTGGGATTAGTTGCTCTTTGAATGTCTGATAGAATTCACTTGTGAATCCATCAGGCCCTGGCAATTTTTTCTTAGGGAGTTCTTTGATGGCTTGTTCAATTTCTTTTGCTGATATGGGATTATTTAGGTATTCTATTTCTTCTGCTGTTAATCTAGGCAGTTTATATTTTTGTCAATATTCATCCATATCTCATAAATTGTTATATTTATTGCTATATAATTGGGCAAAATAGTTTTTAATGATTGCCTTAATTTCCCCTTCATTAGAGGTGAGGTCTCCCTTTTCATCTTTGATACAGTCAATTTGGTTTTCTTCTTTCCTTTTTTTTATTAGAATGACCAGTACTTTCTCTATTTTATCTGTTTTTTCAAAATACCAGCTTCTAGTGTTATTTATTAATTCAATAGTTCTTTTACTTTCAATTTTATTAATTTCTCCCTTGATTTTTAGTATTTCTAATTTAGTTTTCATCTGGGGATTTTTAATTTGCTCACTTTCTAATTTTTTTAGTTGTATGCCCAATTCATTAATCTCTGCCCTCCTTAATTTGTTAATATATGTACTCAAGGATATAAATTTTCCCCTGAGTATTGCCTTGGCCGCATCCCACAGAGTTTGGTAGGATGTCTCATCATTGTCTTTTTCTTCCATGAAATTATTGATTGTTTCTATGATTCCTTCTTTGACAAATTTGTTTTGGAGAATCATATTGTTTAATTTCCAATTAGTTTTTGATTTGCCTGTCCAGGTGCCCTTACTAATTATTATTTTTATTGCATTATGATCTGAGAAGGTTACATTTATTATTTCTGCTCTTTTGCATTTGTTTGCAATGATTCTATGCCCTAT
>NC_058132.1:18072194-18101172 GCF_016433145.1 Gracilinanus agilis | reverse complement strand
ATTCTTCAATTTTGTTGAATGCCCATACTTTCCCCTGGAAATATATAGTCAATTTTGATGGGTAGTTGATCCGTGGTTGCAGGCCCAGCTCTCTTGCCTTTCTGAATATCGTATTCCAAGCCTTGTGATCTTTTAGCTTGGAGGCTGCCAGATCCTGTGTGATCCTGATTGGTGCTCCTTGATATTTGAATTGTCTCTTTCTGGCTTCTTGCAAGATTTTTTTCTTTTGCTTGGAAACTCTTGAATTTGGCTATTATATTTCTGGGCATTTTCTTATCTGGATCGAATGTCCCGGGTGTTCTATGAATCCTTTCAATGTCTATATTGCTCTCTTGTTGTAGGACTTCAGGGCAACTTTGCTGAATAATTTCTTTCAGTATGGAGTCCAGGTTTCTATTAATTTCTGTTTTTTCTGGAAGACCAATGATTCTCAAGTTGTCTCTTCTAGACTGGTTTTCTTGGTCTGTCACTTTCTCATTGAGATATTTCATGTTTCCTTCTATTTTTTCAGTCTTTTGACTTTGTTTTATTTGTTCTTGTTGTCTTGAGAGATCATTAACTTCTAATTTCTCAATTCTAGCCTTTATGGATTGGTTTTCACCTATAATCTTCTGGTATTCCTTTTCAATCTGGTCATTTCTGGTGTTCAATTTGCTTATCAGTTCATTTGGTTTCTGAGCCTCACTTTCCAATTGCAAGATTCTACCTTTTAAACTGTTATTTCCTTGCCAGATCTCTTCCATCTTCCTCAAAATCTCAGTTTTGAACTTTTCCATAGCTTGTGACCCGTTTTCCTTATTTGAGGATTGTCCGGATGCTTGTTTGTTTTTCTCCTCTGTTTGCTGGGTTGTCTGGATTTTCTCTGTGTAAAAGTTGTCGAGTGTTAAAGATTTCTTTTTCTTGTTGTTAATCTTTCTCTTCTGAACTTCCTGAGACTGGGTAGCCATCGTTAGCCCAGCAGCTTCTCAGGTTTATCCTCAGGGTCTGTCCATGGTCTTTTGGCTCCTGAGGTCTGAGTTCTGGTTTTTTCCAAGGTCAAGCCCCCTGGTGTACCCCCTTGCTTGATCCTCTGCAGGAGGTTTCTTTACAAGTCTCAGGGTGCTGCTTCCACAGTTGTATACCCGTCTGCACTGGTTCCCCACTCAGGGTTTCAGAGCCTTAGCTCGTGACTGTGTCTGCCTCCACCCTCGCCTCCAACTCTGCCTGTGCTCTGTTCCCATGCTCTGCACCCTGCGCCCACGTTCTGCGTCCTGCTCCCGTGTTCAGAGTTCGTGTGCGTTCTTTAGCTTTTTGTGGTCCTAAATCTTGCTGCTCTCAGGAACAGGCCCCAGAGCTGCCAATGACTCGATGGGTGCCCCAAACTTGCTCTATTTCTTTTTAGCTGGCTTCTGCATTATAGGTGGTGTGTGCGGAGGGGGTGGGGGTGGGGTGGTTGCTCAGCCTGCGATTTAGTGAGAGCTGTTTCACCCCCTTATAGCATGGAAATGTCCCGATTCCACATACCTTCCACATTGTGCCCTGTTGTGGGGTTCCTCCGTTCGTCTGGACTTGTTTTTATGTCCCCTTGAGGAGTCTTGTGTGTTTTGATGAGGAGAGGTTAAGAGCTGCTTTTTACTCTGCCGCCATCTTAACCCGGAACCTCAGTAATAATAATTTTTAATATTTGCCAATACCTTCTTTTCTTCTTGGGATATAAATTGATTGAACTTTCTATGTCCCTTAAAGAAAAGAATTTTTTTCTCCTCCCTCCATTCTCTTAGTGCAGAGATGGGGGACAGAGAAGTTTTGCAGGCTTGGCCAAGTTTTGAAGTCAGTTAGGAGTTTAGAATCTTGGGAGAAACTTTCAGTTGGACCTGGAACCTCATGGAAAAAGAACCAGGGCCAGCTGAGCTTCTTCTTCTCCTGCTTGAGATTGAAACTTAGCCTAGCTTTGGAGTATTTATTTGAGATTTGTTAATTTAGATAAACCTTTTGTATCCCCATATTCTACCCCATTTCCCTACCTTCCTTCCCTTACCTAAATGTCTGTGAGGAATGAATAAGGAGAGTGAATCAGAGAGTAGTTTCAAATCTGTTAGGGATTAGCCATACTCTAGCAGTACTTTATCTAGAGAGGTTTGGTAGCCATCATCACATTGAGAGCTGAGTTAAGGCAGGACCTTGCTCAAACACCATCTCTGCTTCCCTTCCCCCACCTGAGGTTTCTTTAAACAACTGTTAGGGCTTCCTTTAATCCCCTTTACCTGACAATTTAACCTATTAAGACAATAAACCCCTTTTGTGTTTAAAACAGACCTGTTAGTTACTTTGTCAGTTAATTAGTAAGAAAAGGGAAGAAGAGGAATAGAACCAACATACTCTGGGCTTAAAAGGAATCTGGAGTATCCATCTTGAAGGAAGGTGTAACTTCAAAACAAGTCCCTTCCTGTGAAATTAACTAAAGCCTGTAGTTAATTTCAATCAGTCTATTTCCCTCAGTTTGTCTTTACTCTAAGTCCTAGTCTATAAGTCCTGCTGCTCTTTGCCTGTTTAGATTAAGTCCTCCTCTCCCCGGAGATCTTTGTTACCTTCAGTGTTATACTCCCTGATTTCAGCCTCATATTATATCCTGAATCTCACTATTACATCCTACCTGCAACTCATATTACCTACCTAGCAAGTCCTTGACAACATCCCTTCCAAATCCCCTTTAACTTAACACCTTTCCCAAATTCACCCATAACACCCTTAAAAGAAAAGAATTTTTTTCTCCTCCCCCCATTCTCTTAATTACCTTATGTTGATTCTCTTGAGTTCTGGGTTTTGGCAACAAACTCTCTGTTTAAGTCCGGTTTTTTCTTGATGAATGTTTAGAAGTCCTCAATTTTATTGAATGACCATACTTTCCCATGCAATAATATGGTTAGTCTTGCTGGATAGTTGACTCTTGGTTGTAGGCCCAGTTCTCTTGCTTTCTGGAATATTGTGTTCCATGCCTTCCAGTCCTTCAATGTAGATGCAGCCAGATCTTCAATTTTATTGAAGAGAATGACAATGATGAGACATCCTACCAAACTCTGTGGGATGCAGCCAAGGCAGTACTCAGGGGGAAAGTTATATCCTTGAGTGCATATATTAACAAATTAAGGAGGGCAGAGATTAATGAATTGTGTATGCAACTCAAAAAATTAGAAAGCGAGCAAATTAAAAACCCCCAGATGAAAATTAAATTAGAAATACTAAAAATTAAGGGAGAAATTAATAAAATCAAAAGTAAAAGAACTATTGAATTAATAAATAAGAAAAGAAGCTAGTATTTTGAAAAAACAGATAAAATAGAGAAAGTACCAGTCAATCTAATAAGAAAAAGGAAAGACAACCAAATTGACAGTATTAAAGATGAAAAGGGAGACCTCACCTCTAATGAAGGGGAAATTAAGGCAATCATTAAGAACTATTTCACCCAATTATATGGCAACAAACATAACAATTTAGGAGATATGAATGAATATTTACAAAAATATAAATTGCCTAGATTAACACCAGAAAAAATAGAATACCTAAATAATCCCATATAAGAAATAGAAATTGAACAAGCCATCAAAGAACTCCCTAAGAAAAAATCGCCAGGGCCTGATGGATTCACAAGTGAATACTATCAGACATTCAAAGAGCAACTAATCCCAATACTATACAAATTATTTGATATGATAAGCAAAGAAGGAGTCCTACCAAATTCCTTTTAGGATACAAATATGGTACTGATCCCAAAGCCAGGGAGATCAAAAACAGAGAAAGAAAACTACAGACCAATCTCCCTAATGAACATAGATGCAAAAAACTTAAATTGAATATTAGCAAAGAGACTCCAGCAAGTAATTAAGAAGATCATCCACCATGATCAGGTGGGATTTTTACAAGGAATGCAAGGATGGTTCAACATTAGGAAAACCATCCACATAATTGACCATATCAACAGTCTAATGAACAAAAATCACATGATTATCTCAATAGATGCTGAAAAAGCCTTTGACAAAATACAGCATCCATTCCTATTGAAAACACTGTAAAGTATAGGAATAGAAGGACCTTTCCTAAAAATAATAAACAGTATATACCTAAAACCATCAACAAGCATTATATGCAATGGGGATAAATTAGAAGCCTTCCCAATAAGATCAGGAGTGAAACAAGGATGCCCATTATCACCTCTATTATTCAACATAGTACTAGAAACACTAGCAATAGCAATTAGAGAAGAAAAAAGAATTGAAGGTATCAAAATAGGCAAGGAGGAGACTAAGTTATGCCTCTTTGCAGATGATATGGTGGTATACTTAAAAAATCCTAGAAAATCAACTAAGAAGCTTGTAGAAATAATCAACAACTTTAGCAAAGTTGCAGGATACAAAATAAATGCACATAAATCATCAGCATTTCTATATATTTCCAACACACTAGAGCAGCAAGAAGTAGAAAGAGAAAAACCATTTAAAATCACCCTAGACAATATAAAATACTTAGGAATCTATCTACCAAAACAAACACAGCAATTATATGAAAACAACTACAAAATACTTTCCAAACAAATAAAACTGGATCTCAACAATTGGAAAGCCATTAATTGTTCATGGGTAGGATGAGCTAACATAATAAAAATGAACATTATACCCAAATTAATTTACATATTTAGCGCCATAGCTATCAAATTACCAGAAAAACTTCTTTACTAAATTAGGAAAAACTATAACAAATTTCATTTGGAATAACAAAAGATCAAGAATATCAAGGGAAATAATGAAAAAAATGTGAAGGAAGGGGGCCTAGCAGTACCAGATATTAAACTATACTATAAAGCAGCAGTCATCAAAACGATATGGTACTAGCTAAGAGATAGAAGGGAGGATCAGTGGAATAGACTTGAGGTTAATGACATCAGCAAGACAATGTATGATAAACCCAAAGAGCCCAACTTTTGGGACATGAATCCACTATTTGACAAAATCTGCTGGGAAATTTGGAAAACAATATGGGAGAGATTAGGTTTAGATCAACATCTCATACCCTACACCAAGATGAATTCAGAATGGGTGAATGACCTGAATATAAAGAGGGAAACTATAAATAAGTTTAGTGAACACAAAATAGTATATCTCTCAGATCTGGGGGAAAGAAAAGATTTTAAAACCAAGCAAGAGTTAGAGAAAATTACAAAATGTAAATTAAATGGTTTTGATTATATTAAGCTAAAAATTTTTTGTACAAACAAAAACAATGTAGTCAAAATCAGAAGGGAAACAACAAATTGGGAAAAAATCTTTATAACGCAAAACTCTGACAGGAGTCTAATTACTCACATATACAAGGAATTAAATCAATTGTATAAAAAACCAAGCCATTCCCCAATTGAAAAATGGGAAGAGATATGAATAGGCAATTCTCAGGTAAAGAAATCAAAAGTATCAATAAGCACATGAGAAAGTGTTCTAAATCTCTAATAATTAGAGAAATGCAAATCTAAACAACTCTGAGGTATCACCTCACACCTAGCAGATTGGCTAAAATGAAAGAAGGGGAGAGTAATGAATGTTGGAGGGGATGTGGCAAAATTGGGACATTAATGCATTGCTGGTGGAGTTGTGAAATGATACAACCATTCTGGCTGGCAATTTGGAACTATGCTCAAAGAGTGCTAAAAGACTGCCTGCCCTTTGGTCCAGCCATACCATTGCTAGGTTTGTACCTAAAAGAGATCATAGATAAACAGACTTGCACTAAAATATTTATAGCTGTGGTTTTTGTAGTGACAAAGAAGTAGAAATGGAGGGCATGCCCTTCAATTGGGGAATGGCTGAACAAACGAAACAACCACACCAATGCAACTAACAACAATATGGAAATAAGCCCTGAACAAGGACACATGTTACAACCAGTGGAAATGTGCATCGGCCATGAGTAGGGAGAGAGCTGGGGGTGAAGGGGAAAATAGGGGCATGAAACATATAAACAGGTTAAAAATGAATATTAATAAATGTTTTAAAAAAATCATACTAGTGGGGGACCTGAACCTTCCCCTATCAGATCTAGATAAGTCAAACCAAAAATAAATAAGAAAGAGATAAGAGAGGTGAATGAAACCCTATAAAAATTAGAGTTAATTGATATTTGGAGAAAAATTAATAGAGACAAAAAGGAATACAGCTTCTTTTAAGCAGCACATGGAACATTCACAAAGATAGAACATGTAATAGGGCACAGAAACATGGCAAACAAATGCAAAAAAGCAGAAATAATAAATGTAACCTTCTCAGATCATAATCCAATAAAAATAGTTATTAGTAAAAATACATGGATAGGCAAACCAAAAACTAATTGGAAATTAAATAATGTGATTCTCCAAAATAATTTAGTTAAAGAACAAATCAGAGAAACAATTTATAATTTCATTGAAGACAATGACAATGATGAGACATCTTACCCAAACTTATGGGATGCATCCAAAGCAGTTCTAAGGGGAAAACTGATATCACTGAGTGCATATATTAACAAATTATGGAGGTCAGAGGTTAATGAATTGGACATGCAACTTAAAAAACTAGAAAATGAACGAATTAAAAGTCCTCAGATGAAAACTAAATTAGAAAAACTAAAAATCATAGGAGAAATTAATAAAATCGAAAGTAAAAGAACTATTGAATTAATAAATAAGACTAGAAGCTGGTATTTTGAAAAAACAGATAAAATAGACAAAGTACTGGTAAATCTAATTTAAAAAAGGAAAGAAGAAAACCAAATTAATAGTATCAAAGATGAAAAAGGAGACTTCACCTCTAATGAAGAGGAAGTTAAGGCATTCATTAAAAACTATTTTTCCCAATTATATAGCAATTTAGTAATCTAGGTGATATATATGAATATTTGCCAAAATATAAATTGGCTATATTAATAGCAGAAGAAATAGAATATTTAAATAATCCAATATCAGAAAAAGAAATTGAACAGGCCATTAACGAACTCCCTAAGAAAAAATCACCAGGGCCTGATGGATTCACAAGTGAATTCTATCAAACATTCAAAGAACAATTAATCCCAATACTATCCAAATTATTTGATATAATAAGCAAAGAAGGAGTCTTAACAAACTCCTTTTATGACATGAATATGGTACTGATTCCAAAGCCAGGCAGATCAAAAACAGAGAAAGAAAATTACAGACCAATCTCCTTAATGAATATAGATGCAAAAATCTTAAATATAATACTAGCAAAAAGACTCCAGCAAGTGATAAAAGGGTTATTCATCATGATCAGGTGGGATTTATACCAGGAATGCAAGGATGGTTCAACATTAGGAAAACTATCCACATAATTGACCATATCAACAAGAAAACCAACAAAAACCACATGATTATCTCAATAGATGCTGAAAAAGCCTTTGACAAAATACAGCATCCATTCCTACTGAAAACACTGGAAAGTATAGGAATAGAAGGTTCTCTCCTAAAAATAATAAACAGTATATATCTTAAATCATCAACAAGCATCATATGAAATGGGGATAAATTAGAAGCCTTCCCAATAAGATCAGGTATGAAACAAGGATGCCCATTATCACCTCTGTTATTCAACATAGTACTAGAAACACTAGCAGTAGCGATTAGAGAAGAAAAAGAAATTGAAGGTATTAAAATAGGCAAGGAAGAAACTAAGCTATCACTCTTTGCAGATGATATGATGGTCTACTTAAAAAATCCTAGAGAATCAACTAAAAAGCTAGTATAAATAATCAACAACTTTAGCAAAGTTGCAGGATACAAAACAAATGCACATAAATCATCAGCATTTCTATATATTTCAAACACATCACAGCAGCAAGAGGTAGAAAGAGAAACACCATTTAAAATTACCCTAGACAATATAAAATAGTTAGGAATCTATCTACCAAAACAAATACAGGAATTATAGGGACATAACTACAAAACACTTTCCAAAAAAGTAAAACTAGAACTAAACAATTGGAAAAACATTGAGTGCTCATGTGTAGGACGAGCAAACATAATAAAAATGACCATTCTACCCAAATTAATTTACTTATTTAGTGCCATACCTATCAAAGTACCAAAAACCTTTTTTACCACATTAGAAAAAACTATAACAAAGTTTATTTGGATGAAGAAAAGATCAAGAATATCAAGGGAAATAATGAAACAAAACATGAAGGAAGGTGGCTTAGCAGTACCAGATATTAAGTTATACTATAAAGCAGCAGTCATCAAAACAATATGGTACTGGCTAAGAAATAGAAGAGAGGATCAGTGGAATAGACTTGAGGTTAATGGCATCAGCAAGACAGTGTATGATAAACCCAAAGAGCCCAACTTTTGGGACATGAATCCACTATTTGACAAAAACTCCTCGGAAATTTGGAAAACAATATGGGAGAGATTAGGTTTAGATCAACATCTCACAACATACACCAAGATAAATTCAGAATGGGTAAAAGACTTAAATATAAAGAAGGAAATTATAAGTAAATTAGGTGAACCCAGAATAATATACTTGTCAGATCTCTGGGAAAGGGCAGATTTTAAAACCAAACAAGAGTTAGACTATAAAATGTAAAATGAATACTTTTGATTATATTAAATTAAAAAGTTTTTGTATAAACAAAATCAATGCAACCAAAATCAGAAGGGAAACAACAAACTGGGAAAAAAATCTTTATAACAAAAAATTCTGACAGAGGTCAAATTACTCAAATATACAAGGAGCTAAATCAATTGTATAAAAAACCAAGCCATTGAGGTTCCGGGTTAAGATGGTGGCAGAGTAAAAAGCAGCTCTTAACCTCTCCTCACCAAAACACACAAGACTCCTCAAGGGGATATAAAAACAAGTCCAGACAAAAGGAGGAACCCCACAACAGGGCACAATGTGGAAGGTACGTGGAATCGGGATATTTCCATGCTATAAGGGGGTGAAACAGCTCTCACTAAATCGCAGGCTGAGCAACCACCCCACCCCCACCCCCTCCGCACACACCACCTATAATGCAGAAGCCAGCTAAAAAGAAATAGAGCAAGTTTGGGGCACCCATCGAGTCATTGGCAGCTCTGGGGCCTGTTCCTGAGAGCAGCAAGATTTAGGACCACAAAAAGCTAAAGAACACACATGAACTCTGAACACGGGAGCAGGGCACAGAACGAGGGCGCAGGGCGCAGAGCGTGGGAGCAGAGCACAGGCACAGTTGAAGGCGTGGGTGAAGGCAGCCTCCATGCTAAAAGATTGCAATGCTTGGAATATGACATTCAGAAAGGCAAGAGAGCTGGACCTGCAACCATTAATATATCTATTAATATAGCCAATTTATATTTTTGTAACTATTCCTCCATATCCCCTAAATTGCTATATTCATTGCCATATAATTGGACAAAATAATTTTTAATGATTGCCTTAATTTCCTCTTCATTAGAGGAGAGGATTCCCTTTTCATCTTTGATACTATTAATTTGGTTTTCTTCTTTCCTTTTTTAAATAGATTTACCAGTACTTTGTCTATTTTATCTGTTTTTTCAAAATACCAGCTTCTCGTCTTATTTATTAATTCAATAGTTCTTTTACTTTCGATTTTATTAATTTCTCCCTTGATTTTTAGTATTTCTAATTTAGTTTTCATCTAGGGATTTTTAATTTGCTCACTTTCTAATTTTTTAAATTGCATGTCCAAATTCATTAATTTCTGCCCTTCCTAAATTGTTTATATATGCACTCAAGGATATAAATTTCCCCCTGAGTACTGCCTTGGCTGCATCCCACAGAGTTTGGTAGGATGTCTCATCATTGACATTCTCTTCAATGAAATTGTTGATTGTTTCTATGATTTCTTCTTTGACAAATTTGTTTTGGAGAATCATATTGTTTAATTTCCAATTAGTTTTTGATTTGCCTGTCCAGGCGCCCTCACTAATTATTATTTTTATTGCATTATGATCTGAGAAGGTTACTTTTATTAGTTCTGCTCTTTTGCATTTGTTTGCAATGTTTCTATGCCCTATTACATGGTCAGTCTTTGTGAATATACCATGTGCTGCTGAAAAGGTTTATTCCTTTTTGTCCCTATTTATTTTTCTCCACATATCTATTAAATCTAATTTTTCTAGGACTTCATTCACCTCTCTTATCGCTTTCTTATTTATTTTTTGGTTTGATTTATCTAGATCTGACAGAGGAATATTTAGATCTCCCACTAGTATGGTTTTGCTATCTATTTCCTTCTTGAGCTCTGCCAGTTTCTCCTTTAGGAATTTGGATGCTATGCCATTTGGTGGATATATATTGAGCACTGTTATTTCCTCATTGTCTATACTGCCTTTTATCAGGATGTAATTACCTTCCTTGTCTTTTTTAATCATATCTATTTTTACTTTGGCTTTCTCAGAAATCATGATCACCACTCCTGCCTTCTTTTTCTCATTTGAAGTCCAAAAAATTTTGCTCAAGCCCTTTACCTTGAACTTGTGTATATCCAACAGCCTCATGTGTTTCTTGTAGACAATATATGGTAAGATTTTAGTTTCTAATCCACTCTGCTATTTGCTTCCTTTTTATGGGTGAATTCATCCCTTTCACATTAAGAGTTATAATTATCAGTTGTGTATTTGCCGACATTTTAGTATCCTCTCCTAGTTCTACCCCTTCTTCTTACAATATTTCTTTTTAAACCAGTGCTTTGTTTTAAGCCAGTAATCCTTGTTCTTGCCCTTGATTTACATCCCTTTCTACCCCCTCCCTTATTATTCCCCTCTTTTTATTTTTAAGGCCTAATGAATTCCCTCCCCCTTCTTCTCCCCTCTCTTTTTTGACTTCCCCACATCCCTGCTCCCCTTAGTTTATCCCTTCTGACTTTCTCAATAGGGTTAGATAGAGTTTTATTTCCCAATGGATATAACTACTCTTCCCACTTAGGGTTAATTACACTGAGAGTAAGGTTTAAATATTACCTCTTAATGCTCTCTTCCTCTCCTTCTTATAATAGTATTCATCCCCTCTCTTTCCCATGCCTTCTTTGTGTGTAATAGAATATCCTATTTTTCTTATTCAAGTTTCTCTTGGTGTCCTCTACTATTCACCCCCCTCTTTCATACCTCCCATATCTTCTTAGACCATTTAGTATTCCAACCTCTCCCTATGAATAATTTTTCTAATTATTATAATAGTGAATACTATAATAGTGAATAGAGTTCACTACAGAAAATTATACATAACATTTCTTCACATAGAAATACAAATTATTATATCTCATTGAAGCCCTTAAAGGGGCAAATTTAAAAAATAAGAGCTTTCTTCCCCTTCTGTTTCTTATATGCCTTTTCAGAGTTCTCTTGATTTTTGTGGTTGGATATCAAACTTTCCATTTAATCCTGGTCTTTTCTGTTCAAATACTTGGAAATCTTCTATCTTGTTGAATGCCCAAACTTTCCCCTGGAAGTATATAGTCAGTTTTGATGGGTAGGTGATCCTTGCTTGTAGACCCAGTTCTCTTGCCTTTCTGAATATCATATTCCAAGCCTTGAGGTCTTTTAGTGTGGAGGCTGCCAGATCCTGTGTGATCCTGATTGGCGCTCCTTGATATCTGAATTGTCTCTTTCTGGTTTCTCTTAAGATTTTTTCTTTTACTTGGAAGCTCTTGAATTTGGCTATTATATTCCTGGATGTTGTCTTATCTGGATCGAGTGTAGAGGGTGATCTATGGATCCTTTCAATGGCTATATTGCCCTCTTGTTGTAGAACTTCAGGGCAGTTTTGCTGAATAATTTCTTTTAGTATGGAGTCCAATTTTCTATTAATTTCTGCTTTTTCAGAAAGACCAATGATTCTCAAATTGTCTCTTCTAGACCTGTTTTCTTGATCTGTCAATTTTTCATTGAGATATTTCATGTTTCCTTCTATTTTATCAGTCTTTTCACTATGTTTTATTTGTTCTTGCTGTCTTGAGAGATCATTGGCTTCTAAATGGCCAATTCTTGTCTTTAGAGACTGGTTTCCTGCTATAATGTTTTGATTTTCCTTTTCAATTTGGTCTATCCTGTTTTCCAACAGTTTGTTTTTGGTCTCCAATTTGCTTATCACTTCTTTTGATTTAGGGACATCTTTTTGGAATTCCTGACTCTAGGCCTGGCTCTCAATCCATTGACCTAC
The DNA here is from genome assembly GCF_016433145.1 of Gracilinanus agilis. Classification (NCBI taxonomy): domain Eukaryota; kingdom Metazoa; phylum Chordata; class Mammalia; order Didelphimorphia; family Didelphidae; genus Gracilinanus; species Gracilinanus agilis. The sequence goes on along the minus strand of NC_058132.1, from coordinate 18,088,996 downwards.
CCAGCTGCCACAGATCAACTCTTAAGAGGAGGTCATTAGTAATTCTGGGAAGGTGGAGGCTTAGAAGTAGCAAATCTTTAAACATCCACAATCTTTCCACACCAAGATAAAAAACAAAACACTTTGAGAAGGAAAAAAATCAAATCTAACAACAGGACAGAGCAGGGGGATCATACTACTGGATGGCTCAATAGGTACCCCAAGAAAAAGGCTTGAATTCTTGAACTATTGGGTGTAAGAGTATTTCCCAGGACCCCTCCACCACGGGCTGTGCAGAATTTCCAGAGGCCCCTGAAATCTCCAGGCAGGCAAAGAGACCAGCCCAAAGATAGGGCCCTGCTGGCACTTGACTCAAGGAGTTGAACACAGATGCCAGGGAGGTGGCCACAGGAGAAAAGCAGAGAAACACAGCAAAAACACTCCGAAGATGGTGGCATAGGTAGAGCAAAACAACTGACCTACATGCCTTACAACACCAAGATAAAAAACAAAGCACTTTGAGAGGAAAGAAAACCAAATCTAACAACAGGACAGAGCCTGGGGACCCTACTACTGGACAGCTCAGTGAAAACCCTCCTTCTTGCCCACCCTCCCCACCTTTTTCTCTCAAGGTTTTAGCCTCAGGGCACATTGAGCATTACAGAATAACCAAGACCAGGCTTAATCCCATCAATTGGGGAGACAAGAAGTCTTCAGAGGGCAGGGAAACTCCAACACCCCTCCATCATAGACTTCAGAGAAAGTAATTACAAATCTCCATTGCCAACTACGGGAAAATCTTTCATCAAAGCTCATTAAATCCATCTGCTTAACTTAATCAGCTAGAAAAATAGAGAAGGAAAAAATATGAGTCAACAACAGAAAAAGAGTAAAGAAATTACAATTGTCAGCTTCTTTCCAGGAAGAGAAAAAAGAGCAAATAAAATAGAAGAAAATTAGGAAGCTCCAGTGAATTGCACACAGGCTTTGGAAAATCTCAAAATTCAATTAATTCAAGAAGTTTAAGAACTCAGAAAACAATAAAGAGAGGCTGAAGACAATTGGAAAAAGGAAATACATAAACTAAAACAAGAAAATAAAGTCTTAAAAGCCAAAATTGACCAGATTGAAAATGAAGCAAAGAAGGCAAAAGATGATCTACAAAGAAAATCAGATAAGTAGGAAAAGGATGATCAAAATGCCAGGGATGAAATTCAGTCTTTAAAAAAATAGAATTCCACAACTAGAAGCAAATGACTTCACAAGGCAGCAGGAATATGTAAAACAAAATTTTAAAAATGAAACATTTGAAGATAATATGAAATACCTCATTGATACAACCACAGATCTAGAAAACAGAGCTCAAAGAGACAATTTAAAGAATTATTAGTTTACCAGAACATCACAACAAAAGAAAAAGTTTAGATATCATCGTATAAGAAATTATCAGAGAAAACTGCCTTGTGTTAATTGGAATTTGGGAAATTCCATTTAAAAGTATATATATATATATATATATATATATTCTATGGACATGTGGGGACCCTAAAAGCTACATTTCCCATGGCCCAATGGGTTTCCTGTTTTGGATTACGTATTCAAGGTGAGGGACAGCTTGAAATAGTGGGAAGTGACTTTGAACTGGCCTCTTAGCTAACAGGCGCACGAGAAGAAAGGTAAAGATGAGGCGGCAGTTTTGAATTCTTACCAGTGCGTGGTTTAATGACTTTATCTCTATCAGCATGGCTTTAATAAAAATACTAATTTCTATATTTATATCAGTCTTTATTATTTTTAATCGTAACACTTGACATTCTCAAACAAGAGGGAAGAGTGGAAATTGAAAGAATCCACAGATCACCTCCTACATTTAATCCACAAAGGACAACTTCCAGGAATAATATAACCAAGTTCAAAAAATACCAGACCAAGGAAAAAATATTACAAGCTGATAAAAAGAAGTCATTCAGATACCAGGGAACCACAATTAGGATAACACAGGATCTGGCTGCATTTACACTGAAGGACTAAAAGGTAAGAAACATAATATTCTGGAAAGCAAGAGAACTGGGTCTACAACCAAGAATCAATGATCCAGAAAACCTGACTATATATTTCAGGCGAAAGTATGGTCATTTAATAAAATTAAAGATTGCCAAGAATTTATGAAGAAAAAATCAGACGTAAACAGAGTTTCCTGCCCCAAACACAGAACTCAAGAGAATCATCAAGAGGTAATTAAGAGAGTGGGGAGGGGATGGGGAAGAACCTTTTCTTCAAGGGGCCCCATAAGTTAAATTGATTTATATCCCTAGAAGAAAAGAAGATATTGCTTTTAAAAAATTGTTCTTATCAACAGGGTAGGTAGAAGAAGTTTACTTAGAGGGACCAGTGACAAACTGTATAGGATGAAATGTCTCCCTCTCTCTCTCTCTCTCTCTCTCTCTCTCCATATATATATATACATGTATATACTCCACTTTGTCTGTTTTCCCATTTCTTTTAATATTACTATTACTATTATATAGTATATAGTAATATATTACTATTATACTAGTATATAGTAATATATTAATATTACTATATACTATTAAGAGAAATGGGAAAATAGACAAAATGGAGTAAATTTATATTCTGTAAAGAAGTGCATGGGGTGAATGGGGGAGAGGACTAATATACTAAAGAGTAAAGAGGTTGGAGAGAGGAATTACTTAATTCTTAAGTGCATTGAAATTAACTGAAAGAGGGAAGAACAATCAGATCCATTGAGGCAGAGAATTGATTTGTGCCCTATAGAGAAGTAGAAGGGTAACAAACAGCCTGGTGGGGAGGTAAGCAATATTAGGGAGGGAGAAGGCAGGGGTAGCTTTAAAAGGACCTAAAGAACAATAAGAGGAGAATAAGAAGGGAGGGGGGAGAAAGGGAAGTAAAATAAAGGAGGGGATTAGGGGAACCGATTAAAAACAAGACACTGGTATAGAAGGAAATAGTGAAAGAAGAAAGGACAAGACAAGGAGAGGGAATCAAAATGTCTGGGAATACAAAATTGATTATTATAACTCTGAATGTGAATGGGATGAACTCACCCATAAAACAGAAGCAAATAGGAGAGTGAATTAGAAACCAAAATCCTACCATATTATTGTCTACAAAAAACACACATGACTCAGGCAGACATACATAGAGGAAAAAATGAAAGGCCGGAGTAAAATCTATTGATCTTCAAGTTAGAAAATGAAGGCAGGAGTAGCAATCATGATTTCTGACAAAGGCAAAGTAGAAACAAATCTGGTTAAAAGAGATAGAAAAGGTAATTATATCCTGATAAAAAGAAATATTAACAAAGAAGAAATTGCAGTAATCAACATGTATGCACCAAATGGCATAGCATCCAAATTTCTAAAGGAGAAACTGGCAGAGATCACTATACTAGTAGAAGACCTAAACCTTCCCCTATCAGAGATAGCTATATCAAACCAAAAATAAATAAGAAAGAGATAAGAGAGGTGAATCAAATCCTAGAAAATTTAGAATTAACAGATATATGGAGAAAAATAATTAGGAACAAAAATGAATACACCTTCTTTTTAGCAGCACAGGGAACATTCACAAAGATAGACCGTGTACTAGGGCATAGAAACATGGCAAACAAATGCAAGAAAGCAGAAATAAAAATGCAACCTCATCAGATTATAATGCAATAAAAATAGTTATCAGCAAAGATACATGGAAAGGCAAAACAAAAACTAATTGCAAATTAAATAATATGATTCTTCCAAAGTCAGTTAGTTAAAGAACAAATCATAGAAAAATAATTTCATTGAAGACAATGACAATAATGAGACTTCTTACCAAAACCTATGGGATACAACCAAAGCAGTACTAAGGAAGAAATTTAAATCATTGAGTGCATATACTAACAAATTAGGGAGGGCAGAGGTCAATGAACTGAGCAAGCAATTTTAAAAACTACAAAGCAAACAAATTAAAAAACCTCAGATGAAAACTAAATTAGAAATTCTAAAAATCAAAGGAGAAATTAATAAAATCAAAAGTAAAAAAACTATAGAATTAATAAATTAGACGTGAAGCTGGTACTTTAAAAAACCACATAAAATAGACTAAGTACTTATAAATCTAATTAAAAAAGTAAAGAAGAAAACCAAATTAACAGTATCAAAGATGAAAAGAGAAACCTCACCTCTAATGAAGAGGAAATTAAGGCAATTATTAAAAACTATTTTGCCCAATTGTATGGTAATAAATATAGCAATGTAGGTGATTTGCATGAATATTTACAAAAATATAAATTGCCTAGATTAAGAGAAGAAAAAGAATACTTAAATAATCCAATATCAGAAAAATAAATTGAAGAAACCATCAAAGAACTCCTTAAGAAAAATTCAGACAGGCCTGATGGATTCACAAGTGAATTCTATCAAACATTCAAAGAACATCTAATCCCAGTACTATACAAATTATTTGATATAATAAGCAAAGAAGGAGGTTTTACCAAATTCCTTTAATGCACAAATATGGTACTGATACCAAACCTAGGTAGACCAAAAAAAGAGAAAGAAAACTGCAGACCAATCTCCTTAATGAACATAGATGCAAAAATCTCAAATAGAATACTAGCAAAAGGGCTCCCACAAGTAATTACGAGGGTTATTCATTATGATTAGATGAGATTTATACCAGGAATGCAAGAATAGTTTAATATTAGGAAAGCCATTCTCATAATTGACCATATCAACAATCTTACAAATAAAAATCACATGATTATCTCAATAGATGCTGAAAAAGCCTTTGACAAAAGACAACACCCCTTCCTACTGAAAACACTAGAAAGTAGAGGAATAGAAGGGCCTTTCCTAAAAATAATAAACAGTATATATCTAAAACCATCAACAAGTATCATATGCAATGGGGATAAATTAGAAGCCTTCCCAATAAGATCATAGTGAAACAAAGATGCCAATTATAATCTCTATGATTTATCATCTTACTAGAAACACTGGCAGTAGCAATTAGAGAAGAAAAAGAAATTGAACGTATTAAAACAGGCAATGAGGAGATTAAGCTACCACTCTTTGCAGATGATATGATGGTCTACCTAAAAAATCCTAGAGAATCAACGAAAAAGCTAGTGTAAATAATCAACAACTTTAGATAAGTTGTAGGATACAAAATAACTGCCCATAAATCATCAGCATTTCTATGTATTTCCAACACACTAGAGCAGCAAGTACTAGAAAGAGAAATACCATTTAAAATCACTAGACAATATAAAATACTTAAGAATCTATCTACCAAAACAAATACAGGAATTATACGAACACAACTACAACACACTTTCCAAACAATTAAAACTAGATCTAAACAATTGGAAAAGCATTGACTGCTGATGGGTAGGATGAGCTAACATAATAAAAATGACCATTCTACCCAAATTAATTTACTTATTTGTTGCCATACCTGTCAAACTACCAAGAAACTTTTTTACTGAATTAGAAAAAACTATAACAATATTCATTTGGAATAACTAAAGATCAAGAATATCAAGGGAAATAATGAAAAAAATGTGAAGGAAGGTAGCCTAGCATTAGCAGATATTAAACTATACTATAAAGCAGTGGTCATCAAAACAATATGGTACTGGTGAAGAGAAAGAAGGGAGGATCAGTGGAATAGACTTGGGGTAAGTAACATCAGCAGGACAGTCTATGATAAACCCAAGGAGCCCAACTTTTGGGACAAAAATCCACTATTGGACAAAAACTTCTGGGATAATTGAAAAACAGTATGGGAGAGATTAGGTTTAGATCAGCATCTCACACCCTACACCAACATAAATTAAGAATGGGTAAATGACTTGAATATAAATAAGGAAACTACAAGTAAATTAGGAGAACACAGAATAATATACTTGTCTGATCTCTGGGAAAGGAAAGATTTTAAAATCAAGCACTAGTTAGAAAATATTATAAAATAAATAACTTAGATTACATTCATTTAGAAAGGTTTTGTACAAACAAAATCAATGCAACCAAAATCAGAAGGGAATCAACAAACTGGGGGAAAATCTTTATAACAAAAAACTCTGACAAAGGTCTAATTACTCAAATCTACAAGGAGCAATTTAAATTAATTGTACAAAAAAATCAAGCCATTCCCCAGTCAATAAATGGACAAGGGACATGAATAGGCAATTTTCAGATAAAGAAATCAAAACTATCAATAAGCACATGAGAAAGTGTTCTGAATTTCTAATAATTATAGAAATGCAAATCAAAGCAACTCTGAGGTATCACCTCACACCTAGCAGATTGGCTAAAATGACAGCAGGGAAGAGTAATGAATATTGAAGGGATGTGGCAATATTGGGACATTTAATGCATTGCTGGTGGAGTTGTGAACTGATCCAACCATTCTGGAGGGCAATTTGGGACTATGCCCAAAGAGCACTAAAAGATTGCCTGCACTTTGATGAAGCCATACCATTACTGGTTTTGTACCCCAAAAAGATCATAGGGGAAAAGACTTGTACAGAAATATTTATAGCCACGCTCTTTGTGGTGGCAAAAAAACTGGAAAAAGAGGGTATGCCCTTCCAATGGCAATGGCTTAACAAGTTGTGCTATCTGTTGGTGATGGAATACTACTGTGCTCAAAGTAATAATAAACTGGGGGAATTCCATGTCAAGTGAAATGACCTCCAGGAATTGATGTATAGTGAAAGGAGCAGATCCAGAAGAACATTGTACACAGAGACTGATACACTATGGTAAATCAAATGTAATGGACTTCTGTACTAGCAGCAATGCAATGATCCAGGACAATTCTGAAGGATTTATGGAAAAGAACACTATCCACATTCACAGGAAGAACTACAGGAATGGAAACCCAGAAGATAAACAACTGCCTGAACACATGGGTTGATGTGGACATGATTTGTAATGTAGACTCTAAATGGCCACCCCAGTGCAACTAACAATAATATGGAAATAGGTCTTGATCAATGACACATGAAGAAACCAGTTGAAATGTGCATCGGCTATGGGGGGTGGGGGTGGGCAGTGGAGGGGATGTAAGAACATGAATCATGTAACCATAGAAAATATTTTTCTAAAATAATAAAATTTTTAAAAAAAAAGGAGGTCATCTCTTCTTTTTCAGAAGGACCTGGTATTATGATTGGAAACCTGGTAGCAGTGACTCTGATTGGGAACTCTGCTGTTTTTTTTTTAATCAGAAAGGTTGGAGGTTAGGATTGGGTGGCCTCTGACTCTCCTTTCTTCTAGTCTGCCTCCCAAAATAGGGGAGAGAAATCAAGACTATTCCTCTATTCCTTTACCTTCTTTATGGTCCTGGTCTCCCTCCCTTCCCAAAGCTTGTGTTTTGCAGTAATTTCTGTCCTGTATCTCATTGTTCTTCTTTTCAGGGTTATTCATTGCTCCTTTTCTTTTCAACGTTTTTCCTCTAGGAAACAGTTTTTACTTCTCCATTTTTAGGAGAAGAGGTGCTAGATCTAGTCTTTTGTAGCCCCAAAATAAAAGAGATAAGATCTAGGAAGACAGAGAGGGAAAGAATGGAGAAGCAGTAAAGGGAAGAGGGAAGGGGCAAGCTGGAGATAAATTCAAAGAGAGATGGAGGAGAGCTGTCAGCAAGTTGTAGCTCAAGGAAATAGCCCCAGTAGCTTTCCTTGACTCCACAGACCAAACAGGATCCAGTTTTGGTGGACTTGACTCTGCTTATTTTTGCTCCAAGAATGATTTGGGATGCCTTGGAGAACTAAACTGCTGAACAAGATTCCTAGATTGACTCTGCAACAGTGTTGAGAACCTTAAACAGGCTCACATTCAACCCACTTCCTTCATGGGTAAGGATGGTCTCCAACATTTGCCCCACTGTAATGAGATGCAAATCAGGTTGACTCAATCATCCCTGGCCTCAGATCTTCCTCTCTTGCTATAATAGTGCCTCTAGGTGATACTACCAGGACAGAAAGGACTCTGGCTCATTACTCCAAGAAGTTTCAGAGAGTAGCAGTTGACACCTACTATGACCTAGGACATCTTAGCCTCTCTAGGCCTGTCTGTGGATAGAACTGACTTCAGTTTCTTGGAAAGATCAGGAAATCTCCAATTGTTAAACACAAACATGGAAATCCTGAAAATCAAAAGACAGTTTAATAAAATAAAAAGTAAAAAAAAAAACTTAAATTAAACTAGGATCTATTTTTTAATTTAAAAAAACAATGAAATAGATAAACGACTGGTTAATTTGATTAAAGAAAGAAAACAGAATTACTAATAGCAAAAAGGAAAAAGATGAATGAGTTACCAATGAAGTTGAAATTAAAGAAATTCTGAGGAATTCTTTTGAGCAATGATGTGCCAGCAAAACTGAAATGTAAGTGATGTGGATGAATACTTACAAAAATATGAATTGCTCAGATTGACAGAATTAAAAGTAGAATACTTAAATAATTTCATCTTAGAAAAATACATTGAAGAAACCACAAATGGGCTCCCTATGAAAAAATCCCCAAGATCAGTTCGATTTACCAGTGAATTACAACACTGAAGGAAAAATTAATCTCAATGCTGTATAAATTATCTTTAAAATATAGGCAATAAGGGGCAATGAGGTGCTCAGTGGATAGAAATGCCTAAAGCCAGTAGGACCAATGTTCAAATCTGGCCTTAGTCACTTCATGACTTGTTGAGAACCATTGGATGTAGAAATGCCATTGGAGAAATAGAATCAAATTTAGGGCCTGTTATCTGGATTCCCTATGTGACCAATACAGGATGAGGCAGTCTTTGTGTTTGGTTCTGGTCACCTGAGCCCCGAAAAGCTCTGGTACCAGCAGGTAGGTTAATCCAAAACAACTTGATCCCTCCAAGAGGCTATTAGGAGTCATTTCGAGAAACAGAGTCTGTAACAGATATTTTATCTGGATCCCATTACAAAATCATTGGCAAGTAAAACTGTGTATATGATTTTTCTGCACTGCATGTCAGGATGCAGACAGAACGGGCCATCTAAGATAAAAATCTGAGGCTCCTCTTTTGACTCAATCTTTGATCCCTACCTTTCTTAGAAATTCTTATTGGAGAGCTTTGAAGTGGCAGACCAGCATCTACTGAGTTGATGATTCCTCTCCTTGATAATTGAGAAGCCTGAATGCTAACAAATGTTACTTAGATAAGATAGCATATTTAGATTAGAACTGGCGCCTTTAGCAGGACTTGAATTGGTGAGTATCTCCATGGGGTATCTCCATTCCCAGAGTTATCCCCTACTAAATTGGTGGTTGGAATTTGGCCATTTGTCTTTGCACCTTTACTCTTTAAACTTCAATGGGTTATGTGTGATTTGTTACCCCTTCACAGCTGTGACTCTTTTTTGTGTTCTTTGCTTGAAATCAGTATATAATAAACTCCCAAGCCCACAGAATTCAGAACAGCATGGGCTAACCACTAGTCTAGTTGTTCTCATTTTTCTTTCTCCTGCCTTAACCATCCTATGCCACCCCTGCCACTCAGGACCCCAAAACCAAATCATATAGGAGGCTGGCCCCCTATAATGACTGTATGACCCTGGGCAAGTCACTTAACCCCCATTGCCTAGCCTTTACTTCTAATCTACTTTAGAACCAATACTTAGTGTTGAGTCTACTAAGATGGAGGGAAGGGTTTTTAAAAAATAGGTAAAGAAAGAATCCCACCAAGTTCCTTTTGCAACACAAATATGGTTTCAATACCTAAACCAGAGGAAGCAAAAACAGAGAAGAAACTAGATCTTTCATTAATGGACTTTGATGCAAACATTTTAAATAAAATACTAGCAAGGAGATTACAGCAATATATCACAAAGATCATATACTATTAACCAGGTGGAATTGATACCTGGCATGTAGGGCTGGTTCAATGTTAGGAAAACCATATTTGACTATACTGGTATTAAAGACAACAAAAATCATGTTATTATATTCATTGCTACAGAACAAGCATTTGACAACATATAAAACCCATTCCTATGAAAACAAAAGAAAATGCAAGAATCAGTGGAGCCTTTTTATCATATGTAGTATGTATCTAAAATGAAAAGTAAGCTATCTATAATTGGGATTAAATAGGAAAAAAGTATTACTGATAAATTCAGGGTGAATCAGAGTCCATTTTCTCTTCTATTATTCAATATTATTAGTCAGCATTGAAATAGAAATGTTGTTCAGTTATATCTATCTCTTCATAACCCCATTTTTGGAGTCTTTTTGGCACAGATGCTGGAAATTCAATGAAATAGAGGACTTTCACACATTCCTTATAAAAAGATCAGAGCTGAATAGAAAATTTGACTCTCAAATATAAGACTCAAGAAAAGCATAAAATTTAAAAGGAAAAAAGAAATCATAAGGGGATCATTAAGTTTAAACTGTTTATATTCTTAGATGAGAAGATGATACTTATAATTCCTAAGAACTTTGTCATTGTTAGAAGGCCAGATGGGTAGCTTAGTGGATGGGGTGCCAGGCCTAGAGATGGGAGGTCCTGGGTTCGGATCTTGCCTCAGATACTTCCTGCCTATGTGACGCTGGGCAAGTTACTTAAACAGCATTGCCTAGTTCTTATCACTCTTCTGCCTCAGAACCAATACATAGTATTGATTCTAAGATGAAAGGTAAGGATTTTTTTAAAGAAAGGATACATATTCAGAAGGCATGGGTATGAATTGACTATATGGGGTGATTAAGAATAAATGAAAGTAAAGAGAGAGAAAAAACGATGAACTGCAAGAAGGGGAAAATGAGAGAGAGAATAGGGGAAATTATCTCACATAAAAGTAACCCATAATGGGGGGCGGGGAGGAGAAGGGGAGTGGCAGGCAAAGCTTGAACCTTACAGTCATCAGAATTGGCTCAAAGAGGGAATAGCATTCACTAGATTGGGTATAGAAATCTACCTTACCCAACAGAGAAAAAAGAAGGGAAAGTTAGAAGGGAAAGAAGGGGGCTGATACAAAGGAGAGAAGAAGGAAAACAAACTTCTTAAGAGGAGCAGGGTGAAGAGAGTTAGTGAAGGATAAAATGGGAGAAATAAGGTGGAAGGAAATACAGAGCTCCTAATCATAACTGTAAATGTGAATGGCACGAATATAATGGAAACAGATACCAGAATAGATTACAAAACAGAATGTAACAAGATGTATTTTATAAGAGTTACACCTGAAACAGAGTAACCCTGAGGGAAAATAAGGGGCTACAGCAGAATCTATCAGACTTCATCAGAGGTTAAAAAGCATCAGGGTAGTAATCATGATCTTAAACAAAGCAAAAGTAAAAATAGATCTAATTAAAAAGGAGACATTGGGAAACTATTTTGCTAAAAGATACTGTTTTGATTAAAATTCCCTGAAGACCACATCTTAATTTTTAAATATAATTATTTCTAATGATTAAAATTATAATTATAATAGTAGGTCATAGAAAGAAAAATCACATGCTGCCTGTAGCCAGGTGACAGGCTCTCCTGCCTACCTCCTCTATGCACAGGCTGCTCCAGACTAGAGCCACATGATGTGCCTCTTCAGTCATTGGTTCCAAATGTGTGGAATAAATGTGAGTCCTCAGCAGCTCAAATTAAAAATCTGGAGTCCCAAAGTGAGAGTAGAAGAGACAGAAGTTTCTATCTTCTTTCTTATGAGAGAGGGCACCTCTCTAGGTGAGACAAATGCAATGCACGGGCACAAAGACAAACATTTTAGAGTTTCTGATGCAGGAACTGCCCAATCATCTGCCCAACTCCTTTTGTCCAGGGGTGTGGCACAGGACTTACAATCTAGGTGTGAAATGCACCCCAGTCAGAAAAGAAATAGATATGTACCATGAGCTCTTCACTAGCCCCTACTTGGGAGGGGGCAGGTTATGGGGAGGGAACCATGTCCTCAAAAGTGACTCTCTTAGCTTCTACATGTATGAAGAGGGATCTCCTGCCTTCCTTGTTTCTTGAGCTGTGTCAGGATGTGCTTAAACAGGGAGCACAAGGTGCCTCCAATTTCCTTGACTCTCCAAGCCTCTCTCCTCAGGCTTCTAAGCAAATCATCAAGAAGTCCTTGAAACTGAAGCAGACTTCCTTCCGCCTTCCATTCTTCATTGGGGTTTAAGCTGGATGCTTTACTTTGAGAAGAAGACACTTAATTTTATTTCACTCTCATGGGAATAGTCTGATTTTCTGTCCCCTCTACCAGTTTATGCTCATCACAACATCCCTTTCCCAAGACTCTTTGATTGCTGGACTCAGATTTTGGTCCTGACAACAGGCATATCTAATGGACTCCATGGACAATGACAATGTCCATGGGCAGTGCTTATACAGCATCTCTTAGGATGGAAGACAAGAAAAGTGATAACTCCACCAATGGCCTCAAAGATCAGTCCGAGGTTGGGATATAAGATTTTTTGCAGTAAAATCAAATGGTTGCTTTATTTACTTTTGGGATATAAGATTTTTTGCAGTAAAATCAAATGGTTGCTTTATTAACCAAAAAGAGGTTAAATTTTCACAGTCCCATACACAATGAAGTAAGATCAATACTAAATACACATGAACCTAAGAATATGCCATTCAAATTCTATTTACTTTGTCATATTCGTTGACTTATAATCATATAAAAGAGCTTCTAATAATTACTTTTATATCTCTTCTTTAGTGGTCAATTCGTTCTTTTCATTTTTGATACTGGTAACTCAGTTTTCTTCTTTCTTTCCTTAAAAAAATTAACAACCAATGATTTATTCATTTTATTGATTTTTTCATAATATTGCTTTTTTTCTTAGTTATTAGTTCAATAATTTTCTTACTTTCAACCTTATTAACCTCTCCTTTGTGTGAGAATTAAGGCAAGGCACGGACATCTTGCAAGAGGCACAAAATGTTGAGAGAAGGAGAGTCCAAATGACAGGTGGAAGAGCAGAGACTTTTGGGAGGTTTGGACTTAGTGAAGGGTCTTTTGGGGGTTGGAGCTTGTGGGAGAGGTCATAGGGATCGAGCTCTGTGATCTCCTGAAGACATCTTTGGTTTCCTGACCATTATAGAAGACCTGCTACCTGAGTTTAAATATTAACCTGTCTCCCCCTGAACAAAAGAAGTGCTCATCAGCATTTAGGGATTCTGGACTCCTTGGAGAGCAGTTCCCTGAATCTCTCACTGCTTGGACTTTGTCTGACAGTATCCCAACTTACTGATTAACAAACTGAATAAACTTAGGCAGTAACATTAGAGGGGTTTGGCAGGTGAAGTTCTGGATTAAGACAGACATTGTCTCTCCAGGATGAAGGTCCTGGAAGTGGGGGGGAATATAACCTCTTGGGGTCCCCTGTACCCACCTTCCTTAAATATCCTGCACTCATTCCTCATCCTTTGTGGTTTCAATAAATAACAGAAAGATGAGATCACATTTAGTACCACTTGGGAGACCAGTTTGGGGGGGAATGAAATAGCCTAGTCAGGCTGATGACTATCTTAAGGCTGACCATCTGCTGTGAAGAAGGGGGAAGTTTCTGTGAACCCCAGTTTGTATCATCACTGAACTGGGTCATAACACACTTCACCCTGAGGGGTACCATTCCTTCAGACCTCCAGGGAGAGCACACCCTCCCTGGGCCCCCTGTTTCTTTAGGGAACCCCAAATAGTCTCACAGTGTTAAACGGCAGTAAAGAGTGAGGAGGGGGTTACAATACAGTCTCTACCTTTTTCCAGTCATATCCACTTCCTCCTAAATACCCACCCTTAAATCAAGTGGTGAACCCAAAGAATTCTAGAGCCTAAAGAAATATCTTTTAATAACAAAAACAGAGAAAAGACAGTTGCTTCTTTGTTTTGACTTCCTACAGAAACACTCAAGGGACAAACCTCCTTGAGAAACACAAACAGGCAAATTTTTAAAGGAACAGTACTAAGATTCAAACAGAGCTAGTATAGAAATAGCAGCAGGCAGAACAGCTTTATCCTGCTCAATCGTTCTTTCTTCTTATACACGTTTTGGACTATGGTGTACAACCTATGGATTATAGTTATACCTCAGTATATTCTACAAATAATTCATATTTATGATAACTACCAATGGTTGAAACTGGATATAGAATATCTCTGTACCTTTCTGTCTACCATTGTGGCAGTAGGGGTTTCCTTCCTACAATTTTACTGGACCTTGAAAAAGTTAGTGAGACAAATTCTGGGACATAAAGATGAGAACAGGGTTTCCATACTAACACTGAAGAAGAAATTGGTACAAATAATCGAGGAAGAAATAAGCAAACATCTAAAACTGTTAACAAGACACAAACGCTACAAACCAAATTATCACGTGGGATGATGGAAAGGAAAGATAAGCATTAAGATCCATAGGCATGCAAGCAAGCAAGCCCCCAAATGAATTGGTATGGGGAAATGTTATAATGGATGTGAGTTACTGGGAAATAACAAGGAATTCCAATCTAAATCTAAGAAGTAAAGAGTTTATTCTTAAAACATCTACAGGAAAGAACTCAATGCAACATATACCAAACCTGCAAGCTTGCAAAAACACAAAGGAGCCTATAGAAAGATCTAATTGTTTAAAGGAAAACCAAAAGTAGTCATCCAATTAGACTCATGCAGAAACAAGAGAGAATAAAGGGGGAAAAGGAAACAAACATACAGTAGGAATAGCACAGAGTCCAACAAACAATACAAAAGCTCTGCTGCCTATCAATACAAAACATAACATCATGTTTCCACCATGATCCCTAACTCCAATCAATATTGTGAACACAGTTTCAACAATTGATTGAGATGGAATCTTTAATCAAATGCAAGCTTTTCTTGAATCCAACTTTGACAAGCTACAGCAAAGGAAGTTCAAGGAAGCAGACAAATCTTTTACCTTTCCCACAGTCAGTAACAAAACCAAGGTATAACATCATAACCACAAATGACAACAGCTTGCTACAAAAACATTAAACCATTCACAACACCATAGGGGAAAGCGGTCACACTGCAATGCAAGCAATACCCAATACCATTCTAGGGGAAGTGAATTTAAGCCAAGTTGAATCCAAAGAGCAAGCAAAGAATTTTGGTGGAGAGAAAACTGGGATTAGTGGGCTACGGAGGGCTGACAAACCCCCTCTGATTGACAAAGTCTCAGAGAAGGATCCGAGAATCACAGAGCAAAATTTTAGGGAGGATTGTATCTGTAGAGAGCCATTGCAGAAATAGGGTCAAAATTAGGGCCTGTTATCTGGATTCCCTAAGTGACCAATCCAGGCTGAGGCAGTCTTTGTGTTTGGTCCTGGTCACCTGAACCCTGAAAAGCTCTGGTACCAGTAGGTAGGTTAATCCAAAAACAACCCTCCAGGAGGCTATTAGGTGTCATTTAGAGAAATAGAGTCTGTAATAGATGTTTTATCTGGATCCAATTACAAAATCATCAGTAAGTAAAACTGTGTGTATGATTTTTCTGTACTACATGTCAGATGCAGATAGAATGGGCCACCTAAGGTAAAAATCTGAGGCTCCTCTTTTGACTCATTTTCAAATCCGCACCTTTTCTCAATATTCTTATTAGAAAGCTTCGAGTCCTTAATCAGACCAACAGCTACTGAGTTAACAATTTCTCTCCTTGGTAATTAAGAAGCCTGAACCCTAAAAATATTACTTAGATAAGCTGGAGCCAGACTTTATCTGACCAGGTACAGTCCTGTAAATCAAGGCAGAATGCAATTAGTAAAAATCTTCATGAAATATGTTTCTGCTCCCAGAATTAACCCCCTACTAATTGGTGATTGGGGCAGCTGGGTGGCTCCGTGGATTGAGAGCCAGGCCTAGAGACTGGAGGTCCTAGGTTCAAGTCCACCCTCGGACACTTCCAGATGTCTGACCTTGGGCAAGTCACTTGACCCCTATTGCCCATCCTTACCACTCCTGGGCCAAGGACGGTCCCTAGCCCGGATGAAAAAGGAGGAGGGTTGGGCGTGGGGCTAGCAACCCCACCCTGTAAAAACTACATCTGCTAAAGAAACTGCAACCTAAAGTAGGGGCACCTGGGCTAGCTCAGTGGATTGAGAGCCAGGCCTAGAGACGAAAGGTCCTAGGTTCAAATCTGGGCTCAGACACTTCCCAGCTGGATGACCCTGAGCGACTGTGTGACCCATTGCCTACTGGTTGTGGCCCTATGCTTCTAGAATGGAGTCCCAGGATAAAAAAAAAATTGGTGATTGGAATTTGGCCCTTGCCCTTGTACTTATCTCTCTACTTTTTAGACTTTAATGGGTTGTGTATGATTTGTAACCCCCTCACAGCTGTGACTCTTTCTTTGTGTTTTTTGTTTGAAACTAGTATAAAAATAAACCCCAAACTCCATGCTCCTGGAGGCAGAGCTGGAAGCATGAAGTAAAAGACAACTCCCTTGTCCTGTCCTTATTTCCTTATCAACTAAACTGTCCTTATCAGATTATCAGACATGATAAAGAGATCTCCACAGGTATCCCCCATCTCAAAATCCCTTCATTTGACTCCTCTCTTGTTAACACTCCCTTCTGTAATTATTGGTGTTTATTTTTAAACCCTTACCTTCCTTCTTGGAGTCAATACTGTATATTGGCTCCAAGGCAGAAGAGTGGTAAGGATAGGCAATGGGTGTCAAGTGAGTTGCCCAAGGTCACAGTAATGCAGGGTTGTAAGATCTACATAGTGACATCGATGAATAATTGACAAAGTCATAAATAACATCAAATAGACTTTGATCAACTTTGATTAACTTTATTTCAATA
>NC_058132.1:18008593-18049054 GCF_016433145.1 Gracilinanus agilis | reverse complement strand
AATGGATTTCTTCCAAGGTCTCCCACAATACATTATTTGCAGCCATGGTCTAAATATGCTAGATCATGCAATATCTGAATATGCAACATCATACAATATTGTGCATCAGTTACCTATGCTAGAGGCCCATCCTCCTACTACCTCGTAAGGTCCTTGAAAGTAGAAATGGAGTCTTAGCCAAACCTGTATTTCTCTCAGTGCCTAGCACCATGCTCTGCACAATGTTGGCAAAATGAGGATGATCTTGAATATGTACATGACTGTTTCTAAGATTACTATAGGAGAAAAAGAGATCAGTCTCCATTTCTACCAAGGACAAGGTAGCAGGAAATAGATTGGCATTCACTGTAAGTCTGACCTCATTCCCTAGAGTCAGGTTCTTTTTTAACATGACTTTTCCCAAATCACCATAAAAAAGCTGCCCTCCTGAGTGGGCCTGAATACCTCCTCCTGGGGTCTCACCCTAAGTTAATCCAAGAAACTTATTCTCTGAGGGAAGGGAGAGATGACTTACATATCACCCTGACCGTGACGCTTGTAGAGATAGTTGCATTGGTCATGCTGTTCATTGCTGTGCACGTATACGTTCCTGCATGTTCCCAAGATACTTCGGATATAGTGTACATGTTTCCAGAATCTTGAGACATAGAAGAATTTCCAGACATAGACAAATTTCCAGATGTAGACGAATTTCCAGATATTGAAGAATTTCCAGATATTGAGGAATTTCCAGATATTGAGGATTTTCCAGATATTGAAGAATTTCCAGATATTGAGGAATTTCCAGATATTGAGGCATTTCCAGATATAGAGGAAGCATTAACTTGCCATGTATACTGGGCTGGTGGTTGAGAATTAGCTCGACACTCTAAAGTCATATTCTCCTTGAATATGGCCTCGATCTGGCCATTAACAGGCTTTGGAAGAATCCTGATTTGCTCAGGTCCATCTATGAAAAGATGAAAAAGATGAGATGTCAGTCATTGTTAGAGAAAGGATTGGGAGAGGGGGGAGATTCAGAGTCACTCACAAATGATAATTAGGTTGAATAAGTGACTTATATTGGCAACCAATTGATTCGAGAGTAGGCATTGATAAGCTCCATTGTCTTCCCCCTTCGCAGACATGATGGTGAGGGTCCGATTATCCTCAGACAGAGCCATGTTGTCTTTGAGGATTAGTTTCTTCATTTGGAAGTACCACTGAACATCTGCTGGACGTTCATTCTCTGTGTTACACATCAATACCACAGTGTCATTCTTTGAGATGGTGCCAGTGCTATTGATCGTTATGTTGGGTTTCTTCAGGTTCTCTGTAGAAAGACAAAGAGGAGACAGAGTTGGCTGAGTGACTGGCCTATATCTTCTTCACCAGGCTACGTCTTCAGGAAAAACAAAACACCAGAAACTGAATCTGACATGTTTCTTTTACAGATATACAGGGGTAGGTCCTGACATTCTGGGGAGAAGGATGCCTCATGGTTCAGTGGTTGTGCCAATAGAGCATATGAGCAAAAAGCACTGGGGAGGGAGTGATGTGTCCTGGATTATCCCACCTGCAGAGAGGTCCTAGGTGGTACACAATCTAGTGACTGATTTCTGGAGGGGAGAAGGGAATAAACATTCATTAAGTATCTACTATATACCAACCACATGGTAGGTATTACATCAATGCTATTATTTTTATTATCATCCTCATTATTATGATTACCAGTACTGCCAGGCACTATGTTATTACTGTGGGAGTAGGGGCTATTATTCTTTCCACTTAACAGTTCAGGAAACTTATGCAGATAGAGGTTAAGTGACTTGGCCAGGATCACACAGCTAGTAAGTGTCTGAGACCAAATTAGAACTTGGATCTTCCTGAGTCCAGACCCAGTGTCCTCCCTCCCTATCTACTTTGGCTCCGTGCTGCCTTTCATCATCCATCTCATTTGAATTCAACAGTCTTTAATCTTATATCTATGAATTTATTTTGTAAAAAAGGGTTGGCAACTTTATTTCAATAGAATTGGTTTTCTTAGAAGTCCAATGGATTTTACTTGGTGTATGTACTTAAAACATCCTTTTTCTGAGAAGAGGTTCTTGGGCAATGTCAGCCTGAGTGCCAGAGGGCTCTCTGGCACAAAAGGGAAGCCCTTCTGGTCCCATCATTCTTTGATCTCCAATTATCCCCTGAACAAGCACTTCAAAATGTAAATACCTTCTCCCTAACCATTGATCCAGAATGTAATTAGCAGAATTATTATCCTCATTTAAGTTCTTGTTTCTGCTTCCATATGCTGACACTCACCTCCTCTGGGCCTCAGTTTCCCATCTGTAAGATGAGGGATAGGAAATAGCTGGATTCAAAGTCCCTCTTTCATCTCCAACCATGGGACACCCTACAGGATGCTCCCATTCTACTTACAAAATGAGGCCCAAAGAGGCTGGTGTTGTTGGTCAGACAGTGAATGACTTTTCTTGTTCCAGGACCCAAGATCATTCCCTCTTTGCCTGATGGTACTTGTGGGCCTTTCTCAGACCAGGCAATGAAGGCTTGCAGAGACCAGAAGAGCCTAGATCTCCATCTGGAGGGAACCTTCAACATCATCTAACACAGCCCCTTATTTCCTGATGAGAAAAATGGGAGACTTCTGGGGTCTGAGTGATTCAAACAAAGTCCACTGGATACCCTAAAAATCCTTGAACACATGGGTTGATGCGCACATGATTGGGGATGTAGACTCGAAATGACTACATCAATATAACTATCAATATCATGTAAATATGTCTTGATTGATGTTAAAACCAGTGGAAATGCACGTCCACTATGAGGGGAGGTGTTTGGGGGGTGGTGAAGGGGAAAGGAAGAACATGAATCATGTAACTATGGAAAATTTTTCTAAAAAAAATTAAAAACAAAACAAAACACCAAAAAAAAATAAACAAAGTCCACTGGATACCCTAAAACCCATAACTGAGGCCAGGCTCCCTTCAGCATATCCCAAGGTCTCACTATAGGATATTGTCTCCCTCTGATTGGCAGAGGGACAGAACATTTACTTTCCTTTGGGTTCCCCCTTTCCAAAATGGCTTCAAAGAGGTACCCTGCAGGCCCCCAAGGAGCTTCACTGGCACACCCAGTCTTCCTATTTCAAAACAAAAGGCCCTCCCATGGTTGGGTTCCCTTTTGGATGGTGGTGGCAGCATCCCTTCCCCAAACCTCCCCTGGGAGAGCTTCATAGTCCAGGTATCTCATGGGGAAACTGCGGACATTACTAGGACCCTACTTGACATGGGAGGACCTTGTGTTTCCAGGGGGTCCCTGAACATTGTAACTCTATCCACTGTCCCTGATAAAATGAGAGGATATTTGTAAAGAGCTTAGCATGGTATCTGGCACAAAGTAGTCTCTTGATCCCTTCCTCCTCCCCTCTAGTGCAGCTTTTTATTCTTTCTTTGGGCAGCTGAGGATATGGCAGTCAACAGATGTGCTCTGTTGCAGGAGAGACTTTGTAGCAGCCTCTGAGGGCTGAGTGGCCTTGGCTGTGATGAGACCCAAGTACACCAATAGCCTAACACTGTCTCAGCAACAAAGTCCCAAAGATGGCAGAGGGCATCTGGTCCCAGATGACACAGCATGTCTGATCAAGGTCATTCAGCCTCCACTTATCCTACTTCCCTGGCTCCAGACAGCAAGCTAGCTTTCAGTTTAATCAGTCCCTAAAGTTGTTTCCCAGTAATTGCTGTCTGGCCATTTCTACCACCTTTTACATTCCAAGCATCCTACAGCAGCTCAGGATTGGATGAGAGGGTCAACCAGCCCAAGCCAATCTAACCTTTGTTTGGAAACCTCTTTGCTAAGGCAACCTTATTCCAATTTTGGACCACTGTAATTGGTGGGAAGTTTGCCATGACAATCGTCCTAATTCTCCCTCTCTGCAGCTTTGACTCACTGCTCTAAGATCTTCCCTCTAGGGTTAAGGAGAACCAGCCAAATCCTTCTGGAGCTGAACTTGCAGACAGAATCATGGAATTTTGGAATTGAAGAGACATTGGTGACCATCAAGTCCAGCCCTGGTCTAAAAAAGAATCTTTAGGGCATTCGATGTGACAGATGGTTATTCGGCCTTCACAGCGGTGGAGAAGATGGAAGGGGAGAAAAGAAGTCTTTAAGAACCTACCATGTGTGCTAAGCATTTTACAGGCAGGACAGCTCCAAGTATTAGAGAGTTTTCATTGAAGTCCAGAATTTACAGTGGAAAGAGAACTCAGAGGCTATCTTTTCCAACACAACCACTGAAGGAATCCCCACTAGGACATTCTCTACAATTGGTCATTTGCCTTTGATTTGAAAAGCATCTCATGAGGGATGGGGATCGTCCCACTTTTTGTTACAGCCCAGGCTACTTTGAACTGCTCTAATGAATGATTAAATGTCAGCTAGGAGTGGATGGAGCCTGGAGTCAGGAAACTCATCTTTCTGAGTTCAAATCTGGTCTCAAACACTCACTAGCTGTTTACTCTGGGAAAGCCATTTCACCCTGTTTGCCTCACTCAGTTTCCTCATCTGTAAAATGAGCTGGAGAAGGAAATGGCAAACCCTTCTAATATCTCTGCTAAGAAATGGGATCATGCAGAGTTGGACATGACTTAATCATGACTTCTTAAAGAATTTCTCCTCACATCAAAGGGTTTTGTTTCCCATTAACTTTTGCCTCTGTGATTCTAGTTCAGCTCTCAGAGGCCAGACAGAACACTTCTAATTCCTCTTCCCCATAAGGGTCCAGAAAATTGACATCATGTGTCTCCCCCAAAGCTTTCAAATTCTTTGGCTAATATGCAGGATTTCCCCCTCAAATGATCTTCAGGGACTTCGAGTTTGTGACTTCCATGAAGCCTCATAAAAGGTCATTGGAAGCTCACCTTCCCCAGACATATCAGATATTGCTCAGTGGGCGATAGCTGCCTGAAGAGGAGGCGGTGGAAAATGAGGAAAGTGATGCCTTTCTACAGCCTTTCTGGACAAGAATTCATCATCCTTTTTTGAATACTCTTAGGGAGTGGGGAACACACTATCTCTCAAGGCAGATTCTTCCTCAGAGACTCTTTTTGTCCTCCCTAACCCTTCCCTTTTCCAGTTCTTTCAACCAAACATCTCTCTGCACTCCAGTCCCCCAATCATCCTGTTGATCTTTCCCTGGTCCTAGAAAGCCCCATTCCAAAACGTGACATCTGGAACTGAACCCAATGTTCCTGATGGATTTTGACTTACGCCCTCTGGGCACTGTATGAGCACAACTACAAAACACTTCCCACACAATTAAAACTATATCTAAATAAGTGGGAAAACATTAATTACTAATGAATATGATAAGCTAATATAATAAAAATGACAATCCTACCCTAATTAATTAACTTATTCAGCACCATACCCATCAAACAACCAAGAATATTACTGAATTAGAAGAAATGATAACAAAATTAATATGGAAGAACAAAAGATCAAGAATATGAATGGAACTAATAAGAAAATGTAAAGGATGGGGGCCTACCAGTACCGGATATTAAAATGTACTAGAAAACAGTGGTCATCGAATCAATATGGGATGGACAAAGAGACAAATGGGAATATCTATGGAATAGACTTGGGCTCAATGTCCTCAGCAAAATAGTGTATGATAAAGCCAAAGATCCCAGCTTTGGGGACAAGAACCCACTAGTTGACAAAAACAGCTGAAAAAAATGGAAAACAGTATGGGAGAGATTAGCTTTAGATCAACATCTCATGCTATAGCAAGACAAATTCAGAATGGTTAATGACAAATATAAAGAAGGAAACTATAAGTACATTAGGTGAACATGGAATAGTATGACTGGCAGATCTATGGAAAGGGAAAGAATTTAAGACCAAATAAAAGAGAGCATTACAAAATATAAAATGAATAATTTAGAGTATATTTAATTAAATTTTTTTATACAAAAAACTAATACAACCAACATTAGAAGGGAAGCAACAAATGGGGGGGGGGATCTTTGTAACAAAAACCTCTGAAAAAGGTCTAATTTCTCAAATTATATGGAGCTAAGTCAATTGTACAAAAAATCAAGCCATTCCTCAATTGCTAAATGGGTAAGGGACATGAATAGGCAATTTTCAGATGAAGAAATCAAAACTATCAATAAGCACATGAAAAACTATTCTAAATCTGTTATAATTAGAGAAACGCAAATCAAAACAACTCTGAGGTACCACTTGACTAACATGACAGCAAAGGAAAGTAATAAATGTTGGAGGGAAGGGGCAAAATTGGGTTATTAATGCATTGCTGGTGGATTTGTGAATTGATCCAACCATTCTGGATATCAATTTGGAACTACGCCCAGAGGGCGCTAAAAGACTGTCTGCCCTTCCATTCAGCCATACCACTGCCAGGTTTATATCCCAAAGAGATAATAGGGGAAAAGACTTATAAAAAATATTTATACCTACTCTCTTAGTGGTGGCAAAAAATTGGAAAATGAGGGGATGCCTTTCTATTGAGGAATGGCTGAACAAATTGTGGTATCTGTTGGTGATGGAATACTATTGTGCTAAAAGAAATAATGCACTGGAGGAATTCCATGTGAACTGGAACAACCTCCAGGAATTAATGCAGAGTGAAAGATCAGAACCAGGACAACCTTATACACAGAGAAGGATACTGTAAGGGGGAAAAAGGGTTTTTTGGTCGAATATATTAAAAGATGGTCACCAGAGGATTGAACAATTATCAATCTTCAATTAAGAATAATCTCAAGTCAAAATTGACTTTTATGGAACTTTATTTACAATTGAGAAGAGAGAGAGGAAATAAGGAAATAAGACTCTAATGCAGTAGGCCCAATCCAGCTACTCACCATAGATTTTAAGACTCTTATCTAAGTTGAGCTTCAAGCCAGTAACTGAGTTAAGTGCCTCACAGGTATAGTTTCCCTCATCATTCAGGGATGCAGTAACAGATAATGTGGCTGAGTTGCTTATATTATTTCCATTGAAAATCCAAGTGAATTGAGCAGGTGGGTTAGAATCAACAGAACAATTCAACTCAATCTGATCCCCGACTTTGTAAACATCAACTGAAGGGACAATTGTGATGTTTTCTGGGCCATCTGGATGACAGAGAAGAATTCCATATTGAGATTATGGCAGAAAGAAGGGGCAACTCCTATTCTCTAAAACAGTGATGGGAAAAATACTGCCCACTGGCTAGATGCAAATGTTCTATTCGGCTGCCTCCACCCCAGATCAATGGAGCCTCCTCACAGTAGGTACCCTTTGTCCCATGGCTAGATATAATTATATTTGGCCCTCCTGAAGTTTTTTTTTCCTTTCCTTTGGCCACCTCTTTAAAAAGTTTTTAATCGTTTGCCCATCACTGCTCTAATCCATCACCAAGGATCACCATGACCTTCCTGATCCTCCTTTGAGCTGTGAAATCCACAGCTCTTCCTCTGCTTTACAAGTTAGGATCTGAACTTGGAGGATCTTAGGGCTTTCTCTAGTTCAGCACCATGGCTAGCCACCCTCCACCAGAAAGCCTGACAAGGTCAATATGGGGTCTGTAAAGATTAAATGGGATGGAAATCTCAGAGCCTAGACCTTTAGCAATGAGAGAAGTGACTGAATTAGGCTGACCTCTGGAAACACACCACCAGGCTATAAGCATGCACCATATAGGAAGAACACATTTACTCACAGGCAAATTTCACTATGAATGGGTCACTCCTTTTGGGACCAAATTCGTTCTCAACTTCACACTGAAAGGGTTTGATGTCTTCCTTTGACATACTGCTAACAGTGAGTGTCTTGTTATCCTGGGACAGCTTTATCTTGTCACCAGATGGGGGAAGGTCATCTATGAACCACTTGAACGTATCAGCTACACCCAGAGTCACGCATGTCAATGAGAAACTGTCCTTATTCTCCACTGGGGCCCAGTTGGAGGTTCTGATGGTAGGTTTGGAGAGTGGCCCTGTGCAGAAAATAGAAAGAAAATGACTGTGTTGGTTCTTTTTCTTACCTTAAAACCAAAGAACTGGTTTGGAAGTAGCCTCTCTAAGACCTTGGCAAGGCTGGAGACCAGAGACCAAGAACCTGTAATTTCAATGCCAAAGACAGCCCCTTTCTCTGGTGCAGATCACAACTTCTCCAGGCCTTAAGAAAAGTTCATCTTCAGTTCCTGTGGCTGACAAAGACATTCACATGGAGCCCAAGCCCCTGGTTCTCCATGGTTCTGGGCTAAGGCAAGCTGGTCCAGCAATGACAGACCCCTTCATTCAACATCTCTGCTTCGATTTGAGGCCTTTCTAGCTTGGCAGGACCACTGAGAGTTTATGTTTGCTTGGCCTGGACTCCAAGAAGCCAGGGTTACTTACCTCCATGCCTTCTTGTGGATATTTGTGGAGGCTGGAGAGGATGGACTAGGGATAGGTCACTGGGAGATTGTGCTCAGAAAATGAAACATTACATTAACTCTGAAGAGGAAATAAAAGGAAGGGCAAAGAGTGGGAATAGATCAGTTAGTAGCAGAGTACAAAAGGAAGAGCCTCAGACTGGGAGTCAAGAGAGATCTGGTTCAATTCTAGATATTTTGAACCCGCAATACCATCTTCTCATGCCTAGGACTGTGTTTTGCCCCAAGGAGGCTGTTCATATCCATTTACAGAAGATTCTGGAAGTCCCAGGTTTGGATGCTCCACTTCGCTTAGGAGTTTCCTGCCCTACACAATGAGAATGAGAATGTTTAATGTGATCTTCTTCAATCTCAGATATGGTCTTATGCTGGGAAGCTAAGCCAATGGGGACTAATTTCCCCTGGACCTTCAAGTCACAAGGAGACCCTTCCTTATCTTTAGTGGGAGGTAAGCATTGCCGCTGAGAAATGTGTGTGTCCCAGAATAATCTTTGGGCACATTGAGTAGGCTGGCCTGACTACTTTCTTGAGTTATTCTTGGTCAACTGTCTTAGGATTCATTTCCAAAGTGGAATGAATAAGTTATACGTATTTCAACTTCCTTGACCTTTCCTCTTGTTATTTTAAATAATAACCAATAAATAATAAATAATTAAATTGGGGAAAAAATCTTTATAACGAAAAACTCTGACAGGGGCCTAATTACACAAATATACAAGGAGTTAAATCAATTATAAAAAAAATCAAAAGCCATTCCCCAATTGATAAATGTGCAAGAGACGTGAATAGGCAATTTTCAGATAAAGAAATCAAAAGTATCAATAAGCACATGAGAAAGTGTTCTAAATCTCTAATAATTAGAGAAATGCAAATCAAAACAACTCTGAGGTATCACCTCACACCTACCAGATTGGCTAAAATGACAGAAGGGGAGAGTAAAGAATGTTGGAGGGGATGTGGCAAAATTGGGACATTAATGCATTGCTGGTAGAGTTCTGAACTCATCCAACCATTCTGGATGGCAATTAGGAACTATGCTCAAAGAGCAATAAAAGAATGCCTGACCTTTGATCCAGCCATACCATTGTTGGGTTTGTACCCCAAAGAGGTCATAGATAAACAGACTTATACAAAAATATCTATAGCCATGCTTTTTGTGGTGGCAAAAATGTGGAAAATGAGGGGATGCCCTTCAATTGGGGAATGGCTGAACAAATTGTGGTATATGCTGATGATGGAATACTATTCTGCTCAAAGGAATAATAAACTGGAGGAATTCCATGTGAACTGGAAAGACCTTCAGGAACTGATGCAGAGCAAAAGGAGCAGAGCCAGAAGAACATTGCACACAGAGACCAATAAACTGTGGTAAAATAGAATGTAATGGACTTCTGTACTAGCAGCAATGCAATGACCCAGGACAAATCTGAGGGATTTATTGAAAAGAAAGCTTCCCACATTCAGAGGAAGAACTACAGGAGTGGAAACACAGAAGAAAAGCAACTGCTTGAACACATGGGTTGAGGCAGACATGATTGGGGATGTAGACTCGAAACAACCACAGCAATGCAACTATCAACAATTTGGAAACAGGTCTTGATCAATGACACATGTTAAAAACAGTGGAAATGCGCACCGGCTATGGTGGGCGGATGTCAGGGGGTGAAGGGGAAAGTAAGAGCATGAATCATGTAACCAGGTTAACTTTTCTAAAAAAATTTATTTTAAAAAATAAAAAAATCAAGAGGGAAGAACAATCAGATCCATTGGGGCAGAGAATTGATTCTGTATAGATAATTCCCTATAGAGAAGTAGAAGGGTAACAACAAAAGGACTGGTGGGGTGGGAATCAACACTATGAAGGGAGAGGGTAGGGGTGAGAGGGTAGCTTTAAAAGACCCTAAAGGAGAATAAGAGGGGAATAATAAAAGGGAGAGGAGTGAAAGGGAAGTACAATAAGAGAGGTGATTAGGGGAACTGAATAGAAACAAAACACTGGTATATAAGGAAATAGTGAAAGAAGAAAAGACAGGACAAAGGCAGAGAATCAAAATGTCTAGGAAAACACAGTTGATAATTATAACTCTGAATGTGAATGAGATGAAATTTGCCCATAAAATGGAAGCAAACACCAGAGTGGATTATAAACCAAAATCATACCATATGTTGACTATAAGAAACACATATGAGACAGGCAGACATACATAGAATAAAAATGAAAGGATAGAGCAAAATCTATTGGGCTATCACTGAGAAAAAGAAGGCAGGAGTTGAAATCATGAATGCTGATGGATCCAAAGTAAAAATAGATCTGGTTAAAAGAGATAGGGAAGATAATTACATCCTAATAAAAGGCAGTATAAAAAATGAAGAAATATCAGTACTCAACATATATCCACCAAACCATACAGCATTCAAATTTCTAAAGGAAAAGCTAGTGGAGCTCAAGGATAAAATAGATAGCAAAACTATACTAGAGGGTGACCTCAACCTTCCCCTATCAGATCTAGATAAGTCAAAACAAAAAATAAATAAGAAAGATATAAAAGAGTTGAATGAAATCCTAGAAAAAGTAGAGTTAATAGATATATGGAGAAAAATAAATAGGGACAAAAAGGAATACACCTTCTTATCAGCAGCACATGGAACATTCACAAAGATAGACCATGTACTAAAGCATAGAAAAAGGCCAAACAAATGTTAAAAAGTAGAAATAATAAATGCAAACCTTATCAGATCATAATGCAATGAAAATTATTATTAGTAAGAATACATGGAGAGGCAAAACAAAAACTAATTGGAAATTTAATCATGATTCTCCAAAATGTTAGTGAAAGAACAAATCATAGAAACAATTAATAATTTCATTGAAGACAATGGCAATGATGAGACTTCTTACCAAAACGTATGGGATGCAGCCAAAGTAGTTCTACAGGGAAAATTTATATCATATCAAGTGCATATATTAACAAATTAGGGAGGGCAGAGGTTAATGAAATCGGCATACAACTTTAAAAAACTAGTAAATGAACAAATTAAAAATCCCCAGATGAAAACTAAATTAGAAATACTAAAAATTAAAGGAGAAATTAAAAAAAACGAAAGTAAAAGAACTACTGAATTAATAAATAAGACTAGAAGCTGGTATTTTGAAAAAACAGATAAAATAGACAAAGTACTGGTCAATCTAATAAAAAAAAGGAAAGAAGAAAACCAAATTAATAGTATCAAAGATGAAAAGGGAGACCTCACCTCTAATGAAGAGGAAATTAAGACAATCATTAAAAACTATTTTGCCCAATTAGATGGCAATAAATATAGCAATCTAGGGGATATGGATGCATATTTACAAAAATATAAATTGCCTAGATTAATAGCAGAAGAAATAGAATACCTAAATAATCCCATATCAAAAAAAAAATTGAACAAGCCATCAAAGAACTCCCTAAAAAAAATCTCCAGGGCCTGAGGAATTCACAAATGAATTCTATCAAACATTCAAAGAACAACTAATCCTAATACTATACAAATTATTTGATATATTAAGCAAAAGAGTAATACCAAATTCCTTTTAGGACACAAATATGGTACTGATTTCAAAGCCAGGCAGACCAAAAACAGAGAAAGGAAACTACAGATCAATCTCCCTAATGAACACAGATGCAAAAATCTTAAATATAATACTAGCAAAGAGACTCTAGGCAAGTGATCAAAAGTGTTATCCATCATGATCAGGTAGGATTTATACCAGGAATGCAAGGATGGTTCAACATTAGGAAAACCATCCACATAATTGACCATATCAATAGTCTAACAAACAAAAACCACATGATTATCTCAATAGATGCTGGAAAAGCCTTTGACAAAAGACAACACCCATTCTGATTGAAAACACTAGAAATTACAAGAATAGAAGGACCTTTCCTAAAAATAATTAATAATATATATCTAAAACCATCAACAAGCATTATATGCAATGGGTATAAATTAGAAGCTTTCCCAATAAGATCAGGCGTGAAATAAGGATGTCCATTATCAACTCTATTATTCAACATTGTACTAGAAACACTAGCAGTAACAATTACAGTAGAAAAAGAAATTGAAGATATTAAAATAGGCAATGAGGAGACTAAGCTATCACTCTTTGCAGATGATATGATGGTCTACCTAAAAAATCCTAGAGAATCAACTAAAAAGCTAGTGTAAATAATCAACAACTTTAGATAAGTTGTAGGATACAAAATAAATGCACATAAATTATCAGCATTTCTATATATTTCCAACACATCACAGCAGCAAGTACTAGAAAGACAAATACCATTTAAAATCACTAGACAATATACAATACTTAGGAATCTATCTACCAAAACAAACAAAGGAATTATATGAACACAGCTATAAAACACTTTCCAAACAATTAAAACTAGACCTCAACAATTGGAAAAACATTGATTGCTGATGGGTAGGATGAGCTAACATAACAAAAATGACCATTCTACCCAAATTAATTTACTTACTTAGTACCATACCTATCAAACTGCCACGAAACTTTTTTACTGAATTAGAAAAAAACTATAACAAATTTCATTTGGAATTAATAAAAGATCAAGAATATCAAGGGAAATAATGAAAAAAAAACCATGAAGGAAGGTGGCCTAATAGTACCAGATACTTAACTATACTATAAAGCAGCTGTCATCAAAACGATATGATACTGGCTAAGAGACAGAAGGGAGGATCAATGGAACAGACTTGGGGTTAGTGGCATCAGCAAGACAGTCTATGATAAACACAAAAAGCCCAACTTTTGGGACAAAAATCCACTATTTGACAAAAACTGCTGGGAAAATTGGAAAACAGTATGGGAAAGATTAGGTTTAGATCAACATCTCACACCCTACACCAAGGTAAATTCAGAATGCGGAATCACCTGAACATAAAGAGGGAAACTATAAATAAGCTAAGTGAACACAAAATAGTATACCTGTCAGATCTCTGGGAAAGGAAAGATTTTAAAATGAAGCAAGAGTTAGAGAAAATTACAAAATGTAAATTAAATGGATTTGATTATATCAAGCTAAAAAGCTTTTGTACAAACAAAAACAATGTAGTCAAAATCAGAAGGGAAACAACAAATTGGGAAGAAATCTTTATAACGAAAAACTCTGACAGGGGTCTAATTACTCAAATATACAAAGAGTTAAAACAATTGTATAAAAAATCAAGCCATTCCCCAATTGATAAATGTGCAAGAGACATGAATAGGCAATTTTCAGGTAAAGAAATCAAAAGTATCAATAAGCACATGAGAAAGTGTTCTAAATCTCTAATAATTAGAGAAATGCAAATCAAAACAACTCTGAGGTATCACCTCACACCTAGCAGATTGGCTAAAATGAAAGAAGGGGAGAGTAATGAATGTTGGAGGGGATGTGGCAAAACTGGGACATTAATGCATTGCTGGTGGAGTTGTGAAATGATCCAACCATTCTGGCTGGCAATTTGGAACTATGCTCAAAGGGCTATAAAAGAATGCCTGTGCTTTGATCCAGCCATACCATTGCTGGGTTTGTACCCCAAAGAGATCATAGATAAACAGACTTGTACGAAAATATTTATAGCTGCGCTTTTTGTAGTGGCAAAAAACTGGAAAATGAGGGGATGCCCCTCAATTGGGGAATGGCTGAACAAATTGTGGTATCTGCTGGTGATGGAATACTATTGTGCTCAAAGGAATAATAAACTGGAGGAATTCCATGTGAACTGGAAAGACTTCCAGGGACTGATGCAGAGCGAAAGGAGCAGAGCCAGAAGAACACTGTACACAGAGACTGATATACTATGGTAAAAGCGAATGCAATGGACTCCTATACCAGCAACAATACAATGACACAAGACAGCTATGAGGGATTTATGGTAAAGAACGCTGCCCACATTCAGAGGAAGAACTGCAGGAGAGGAAACATAAAAGATACTCAATTGCTTGAATGTATGAGTTGAGGTGGACATGACTGGGGATGTAGACTCGAAACAACCACACAAATGCAACTAACAACAATGTGGAAATAGGTCCTGAACAAGGACACATGTTACAAACAGTGGAAACGTGCGTTGGCCATGGGTGGGGGGAATGCGGGGGGTGAAGGGAAAGTAGGGGCATGAAGCATGTAAACAAGTTAAAAATGAATATTAATGAATGTTAAAAATGGAAAAAAAGGAGTATGGGAGAAATTAGGTTTAGATCAGCATCTCACACCATACACCAAGATAAATTCAAAGTGGGTAAATAACTTGAATATAAAGAAGGAACTATAAGAAAATTAGACAAACACAGAATAGTATACTTGTCAGATCTCTGGGAAAGGAAGGATGTTAAAAAAGAGACCTCATTCTTCTGCCTTGGATCCAATACACAGTATTGACTCCAAGGTGGAAGGTAAGGGTTTTAAAAGAAAAGATACAAAAAAGGGGGTGGGTAGAGTTGGGTAGCTCAATGGATTAGGAGCCTATTCCTATAGTTGGGGGATGATCCTGGGTTCAAATCTGGCCTCAGACACTTCTCAGCTGTGTCTTGGCAAGTCACTTAACCCGCATTGCCTAGCCCTTGCCACTCTTCTGCCTTGGAGCCAATACACAGTATTGACCCCAAGATGGAAGGTAAGTGTTTGAAAAAAAGATATAGAGACTTCAGTGAGCTAAACTCTCTCTTCTGGATCGTGAGCAGACTTGGAGGAGGTCTAAAGCTGGTGGGACTGTGTTCCACGTGGTGAATGTTAAGACTGGATTTTCTTGAACTTCTCTTAAGGAATTTCCTTTTAACAGAGACTCTGTGACTGAAGTTTTTGCTTCATTTGCCTTCAAGGCCCTTCCAGGTCTTGGGATCAAGGCCAGATTTTCCCTTAGCTGAGGGTTAATTAGATCTACCTGGGTTGAACTAGGGGATCAAAGCAAATTACGACTGTGTTAGATTACTTATCCTACCTTATCCTCTGTCTTATTTCCTTATTTCTACTTCCTCTTCTCATTTGTAAATAAATTCCCATAAAAGTCATTTTAACTTGAAGGTAATCTTTAATTGGGGACTGTTATTGTTCAATCCCCTGGGTGACCAACCTTTAAATATTTACCCAATAAAAACCTCTATTTACCTATTACTTACAATGACAGAAGCCAGCTAGGGATGAGCAGCAGGGCCCTCCCCAAACACTGGCTCCTACCACAGAAGGGACCCAGGAGAATTCCCATGGGCAAACCATGAAAGAAAGCCCTGGATGTAGCAGACAGCCAGTCACTACCACTCTGAGCCCCCCAGACCATGCCCCCTCAGGGCTGCAAGTGTCACCCTTGGAGCCTCTGGGAGTCTTTGCTTCTGGCCCTCAGAGGTCACTTTGTCCAACCCAGAGCTGGCTAGAGACCCCCACTGGAGCATTGTGGATCAATGGCCAGCTAGTCTCTGCTTAAAGATTCCCAGTGCTGGGGCCATCACTCTCTCTTGAGGTAATCCCAGTGGTGGGAGGAAACTTGGTGATGCATGGATGGAATTTTGGACTTGGAGGTCAGGAAGGCCTGAATTTGAATTCTGCCTCAGCTCTGGGCCTCTGGCCAAGTCCCTAATCCCTTTGGGTCTCCTTTTCCTCCATGATAAAAAATGGCACCTACAGCACAGAGTCTTTGTGAGAATCAAATGAAATCTGCTTCAGAGGGCACTTTGCCCGCCTTCAGGCACTGCAGAAATGTTAGCTAGTGTGGCCAGCTTTCAGAAAGAGAAAAGCTGCCCCTCTGGAGCCCTACCTGACCTCTTTGCTCCCCGCATTGCATGGCATTTGTCTCTTCCTCCAGCTGAGCCCTCCGTGGGAGCTGTGACCCTCTGCCCAGTCTGTCCCTTCAGAGAAGCCCGGGCCCCCGGCTTGGCCTTTCCTCCAGAAAAGGGAGGGAATACACGTGTTCTCCCTCTGGGGTCCCTCTCACAGCACTGGGAGCCTCAGGCTGGCAACTGGCCTCTAGGGGGTCCCAGGCCCCAAAGCAGCCAGTCCTCTGGCTCTTGTGGAGTAGGTGGTCTGGAGCTGCCCTCTGAGCCCGGCAGGGCAGGCCATGGGGCGTCTGGGACTGTCCCTGCCCCACCGGGCTGCCCCGGCCTCCTGGACGTTTAGAGGTCTGGGTGCAGGTGAACTTGGGGAACAGGTTGTTGGCCTCAGTCCCAAGGGGAGCCCTCGGGGCCTCACCCAAGTTTCCCAGTGTGCCCTGGGGGAGGCGGGAGGAAGAAAGCAGCTACCTCTGCAGCCAGGGCCCTCTGAGCTCTCCTGGGCTCTCTGTGGCTGCTAAGCAGGAAGCCCTGAGTTCGGGGAGTCTCAGCTCCTCACATACTTCCTGTGGGAGAGGGTCATGCTGGGGCTTCTTCCCGCTCCCTGGCTAAGGATGTGAGGAGGAACCGGACAGAGAGAGGCTGTTAGAGCAACTGCAGGGCCCCTGGCCAGGGCAGCACTTACATTTCACAGACAGCTCGACGCCTCCTTTATATTTGTCTGCTTGCCTATTCATGATGCTTACAGTGGAGTAACCAGCATCATTAAGGCTGAGGTCTGGGATGAGCAGGGAGCCATTCTGGAGCACCCTCTGCCGGATATTGTCTGGTGTCTGTTTTTTCTCCTTCTTGCCAGGATAGTACACGGCAATCTGAGTGTCTTTGGGATTCTCAGCTGATGACTTATAGTGCCAAGTATAGGACAAAGTACTCCCGTTGTAGCCCTGGATATTCAGGGTGACATTGCCGCCTACTCTCCCATAGGCCGGGTCTGGTGCAACATTGAAACCTTGAGCAGACGTTGGCTGGATCCAGCAGCTGAGGATGGAGGCTGAGGGGAGGAAGGAGGCAGAGGTCAGCAGCGTCCCTCCCCTTCTGCTCTGCCCCTGCCTCTGCCTCCTCCCTGGCCACATCTGCAGAGAGCGTCTCCTGGGACTGGCCTCCCTGCTGGTCCTCGTGTGGCTCCCCTTGTCTCTAGGTGGCCCAGAAGCTCCCAGGCTCCCCCTCCTCCTCTGGGCCCCAGCACAGCAGGCGTCTCACCTGTGATGATCAGGAGCCCCTTCCAGGTGCTGCCCCGACTCTGGGAGGCTTCTGAGGGCCTCTCCATTGGTCTGCGCTGCCCACCGAGTGTCACCACCTCTCTCCTTCCCGGGAATCTCTGCTCTCCCCCCCAGCAAGGCGTCTCCTCTGAGGGGCTCTCCCTGGAGCTGTCCCTGCTGGTCTCCAGGCTGCAGGCTGTGTGGCTGCCCCAGAGCCTGGCTCTGTCTCTGTGGCGGCTGCTTGCCCTGCTCCACAGGCCTGAGATCTTTCTCTTCGGGGCTGGAGCTCTTCTCTCTGCCAGGATCACAGGGGCCCCGCAGGGTAGGAACTCAGCCTCTGACTTTGCCCTCCCTCCCCTCTCCTCCTCCTTCTGCCTCTCCCCGGGAGCCCCTCCCACTGTCCCTGGTGTGCTTTTGTGCCCAGGGGGCGCAAGGTCACTCAGGATTACCCACAGTCCTCTTGGGCTGCCCCCTCCCCTCTTTCCTTCCCAGAGAACTGTTTGCATCCAAGAAAAAGCACAGAGAGCAGGGGCAGAGGCCATGTGCTTGGACCCTGTGGGGGGCTTCTAGGACCCCCACTGCTGAGCCTCCCTGCCCTCCCCTCAGGCCAGGCCACAGTGCCCTGACCTTTGCTCAGCCATTCACTGTGGCTTCTGGGGGTCCGAAGGGACTGGAGAGTGGGAGCAAGGAAGGAGGAAGACTAAAGCAGGCAGAGGGCACCTTCCTCTTCCTGCCCCCTACTTTCTCCCTCCCCAGCCCCTGCTGCTGGGGCTCAGTGGATGGGGGGCTGAGGCTGGAGCCTGGAAGTTGTGAGTTCAAATCTAGCTTTGTGACCTTGGGCAGCACTTCACTTCTCTGTTCTTCAGTTGTGTCTGTCTGTTCCTGCCTCCATGTTGGGTTTTCTGGGCAAAGATACTGGAGTGTTTTGCTGTGTCCTTCTCCAGCTCATTTTATAGATGAGGAAACTGAGGCAAACTGGGTGAAGTGACTTGCTCAGGGTCCCACGGCTGGGAAGTGTCTGAGGTCCCCTTTGAATTCTGGAAGTGAGTCTTCCTGACTCTCCAGGCCTCGTCCTCTCTCTGTGGAGTCCCTGAGCTGGCCCACTTAAACTCTCTCTGCCTCGGTTTCTTCCACTGTAAGATGGGAATGATAATAGCAGGATCTGCCTCCCAGGTGGTTGTGAGGAGCAAAGGGGACAATCCTTGTCACACGTTTAGCACAGTGAAGCAGGGTAAGCAGTCTGTCCCCTTGGGGAGGCCGGAGGCCTCAGGGCCAGGCGTTAAGGATGGGGCTTGGCCTGAAATTGGGAGAGTCAGGAAGGTCTCTGAACTCTGGAGCCTTTGCTTCCCTTAGTCAGCCAACAAGCCCCCTTGTAAGGGCCCACTAAGGGCGAGGCCACAAGGAGAGGGAGCTTCCCTGCTCTCCAGGAGCTCCCCATCTAAGGAAGGAGCCCGCAGGGAGCCTGCTCTGTACAAGGAGCTCAGGGGAGGATAACCTGGAGACAATGGCAGAGGGAAGGCAGCAGCCTTGAGGGAGAGAAGGAAAGGCTTAGGCAGAAGGTGGGAGCTTAGCTGGGCCTCCAGGGAAGGCAGGAGGTGAAGAGGAAGAGGGAGGCACCAGCTCAATGGATTCCACAGGCATTAAGCCAGACCCTGGACAGAGGACCAAAAGAGGAAAAATCTAATAAGAAATGAAGATCTTCTGCCTCCAGCCAGCCCTGAGTCTGCCAGGCCAGCCAGCATCTTCCAGGAAAAGGAGGAACCCAACACTCAGAGTGGTCAAGTGACCATTGGCTGCCCACCCAGAGAGGAAGTGTGAATGAAGCGGCCAAGAAGCAGAGCACAGAAGCAAGGCTGGAGATCAGTGAGGTGTAGATGGCAGGACGAGGAATTCTGGGTCGGGTGCAGATAGAGGGACATCTCTGCCCCACGAAGGGAAGATGAAATCCTGAGATCCCTGGATTTGGTGACCTTAGACGTGATCTAGTGCAACCTTCTCATTTGGCAGAGGAAGAAAGAGGCTCAAATAGAGGGGACCCGGCCAGGGTCACACAGGGGGGACACAAAGGGAGGGATTCCAAGGCAGATCTTCTGACCCTAAAGGCAGCTCTCTGCGCTCCTCTGCCTCAGGCTCTGCCCAGGCTCAGTTATGGGACTCTTGAAGTATGTACTCAAGGAGAGGGCACAGCTCTCTGCTCCGTCCATAGAGAAGGCTTCTACAGGGATTCCAAGTTGGCAGGATCTTTGGGTCTGAAGCCTTTGGGGTCATGTGTTGCAGCACCATTGAAGGTAACTTTGTGGTTAGCCCCCTCTTTACTCTCCCCTGTGATCTGTGAAGCTCAGTCTGACTCCCTGTGAATTCCCTGATCTCTACAGGAAACCGAGGTCCATTTCCCAGGGCTGGGCCCATTGCTGAGGAGGCTCAAGTGTCCTTAGACCTCCCTTTGTGTCAGCTGTTCTGAGAGGCTTCTTAGAGAGGTGTGGTGTGGGTGCACCTTCCCAAGAAGCATCTTCCTCCCTCTGGCTAGGAAGCATCAGGTTGATGGGATCCAAGTAGAGCCAATTGTGTCCTGCTAGTGCCACCTGGAGGGCACAGGGAGAGACCAGAGCAATACCGATTCTTGGGGCCAGGGATCACCTTGGAGATGGGGAGAAGCTGGTTGTTGTACCCACCCACCAGAGTTTGATTGGGTTTGGGGCTCTGCTGCAGACTGAGGAATCCCATCCAGTTCAGACCATCAGGCTATCCTAGAGCAGAACTGAAGCCCAGGGACATCTATCCCGTCCAGCATGGGTCATTGCCCTGTGGGACCAACAGCCACCATGGGGGCCAAGTCTTCACCCCACTAGGTAGAGATTTGCTTCAGACCCTTAGATGGGACTCTGCCCTTTCCTGGTCTTGGCTGTCCTTGCTGATAGACGTCCTGGGAGAGACTCTGAGAACCCACCTTCCCCAAGGGAGCCCTTGGACCTGAAACAGGACCAAACTCAAAGACTGGAAAGAGAGGCCATTGGACTCATTCCAATTTCAGATTTATTTATTGCGGGTTAATCAGGCTGGCATGAGCTGCCTTGGGAGGGAGCCCTATGAGTCTGCAGGCAGGAAGGAGCCCACTAGATGACCCTTGTTTGAGGTGTCCTGACTGAGTCTCTGGATTCTGTGCAGCTGAGCCCTGGGTTCTTCCTTGCCTGGAGGACGTGAGACCCATCCTCACGAATGACCCTTTCTCAGCCCCCTGTGCCAGCCAACAGCCAAACTCTCCTGCTGGAGGAGGGTGAAAGGGCTGCAAGCAAAGCTGCCTTTGGGGAGTATCTGCCCATAGAAAGAGAGAACCTCTATTCTGGTGGAGCTGCTCTCCTGGGAAAGAGTTCCCAGCCCTTCTCAGGGCAGGAGGGCAGAAGGGCCAATAGGCAACAATTAATATGTAACCTGGGGACTGAGGACGGTCCAGTGGCTACTTTCTACAAAGCATTGTTCTTGGGACCCAAGCTTTGTGCAAAGTAGACTGAATTATTAGCTCTGACCTGGCCAGTCTCTGGGGATGAGGCCGCCCAACTTCATAACTTCCTTAACTGGGAGAGATTTCCCACCTCTCTCCATACCTTGTCAGGCTGTCTTTAAGCATTTCTGGGCCAGAACATGATGCTGGCTTTCTCTGGTGTAGCAGGGCTGGTTCTCAGACCTGCCCTGGCAGTCTGTTCCTAGACTCCTCGTCTAAGCCCTTCTGCTCTGTTACATTGATTTTGGGCTCTGCTTTGCTGGCATAACTATCCCCCATGTTTTCAGGGGAGACCTCAGGCTGCCACCGGGGGTCCTCACAGTTCCCAGGAGGGAAGCCATGGATTTCTTCCACTCTGTTCCTTCTCCAGGGGACTCCTGTGCCCAGCATGAGGCTTCACAACTTGAGGAGGGGACCGGAATGGGAGGGAGCATGAAATCATTGAGCATTATGAAATGAAGCCTTGAAATGATGGGAGATCACTAAGATCTGGGGGTGTAAGGGGACTATCCAGGGGAAAAGGCCATCAGACTAGCTGTTTGGCCCCAGAAGGGAAAACTAGGAGCAAAGGTTAGAGGCAATCCCAATGACTCAAACTCAGAGTTCAAACTTCCTAACCATGAGCTGTCCAGTTTGAGTTGTTTCATAAAGTAGAGAGTTCCCCATCCCTGGAAGTATCCAAGCAGAGCCTGGAGAAATATTTGAGTGGGAAGGTACATTCCTTCAGAGACTGGTTCCTTCCACACTGTAATTCTAGTTCTCTCTGTTCCATTGTTTATCTACATTGCCCCCAGGTGGTAGTCTGTGTGCACACATACCAGGTGCTGTTTGTGTTTCCTGAATGTGGCTTCTTCCTGGGAGATGGATGTGGCATCAGAGGGTACACAGGCCTGGCTCCCTTTGCGCAGTTCAGTCCTCCAAAATTGGGTTTAGAAAAGAAATCCTCCCCCTGCTGCCCCAGGAAAACCAACTACCCAAAGGGCCTTTCTGAGGGAGGACAAGGGGACTTGGTCGTGGGCACAGATCTTTGACAGCAGAGACCTGGACTAGCATCCTGGCTCTGGAATTTACTCCCTTTATGCATTCAGACATGTTGTTTGATCTCCCTGGGCCTCAGTTTCCACATCAGTAAATCAGAGCATTGTGCTAACATGACCTTTGAGATCACCTGCTAGCATCCGCAGAGCCTCCCCATTGCCCTTGGAGTAATAACCACCAACATTTCCAGGGACACAAAGGTTTGTAAACAATGTCACCTCTCACTGGATCGATCCTCACAGCTATCCTGTGAAGTGTGTCTTATCATTCCCATTTTACAGATGAGGAAATTGGGACCAGGAGAGGTTAACTGATTTTCCTAGAGTTGCCCAGCTACTAAATGTTTTAGGAGAGTTTTGAACCCAACTCTTTTGAAGTCCAAGTCTGGAGATTTCGCTATTGGGTGTCATGCTGTCTCATCAAAAAAAAAAAAAAAGTCCATCATTCAAGGCTCCCCTGCAATCTGGCACCAGCTGATCTTTCCTGCTTCATCTTCCCCTGCTCTCCTCCAAACACTCTAATCACCAGTAAGGTGGGTTATTGTCCATCTGCCCCTCTACATCCTTTACGCCCTACTAAAGAGAGGGCGCTGAGCCCCCTTTGGTATGGGGTGGAGGGGTGGGAGACAAAGAGGAAGGACCAGCCCCGCCAGTACCTGCTCTTGGACTCTGAACTTGGACTTGGCCTGTTTTTGTTTCTCTTCTGGGTCTGAGCCGCAAGGAGCTCCTGTGTCTTTGGTGCCTATGAACACACGTGGAGGTCAGGGGCCACCTTCCTCCTCTCCCTGTCTGGTCTGGCCTGGCTTTCCCAGAGGAATGTCTACAGACCCTGAGTTATACGTTAGGGGCCATTGTTAGCCAGGCAAAGGGCTGGATTGTGATGTCAGTGGCAAAGGGGAGGTGGGAGCAGCAGCTGGAGTGATGGCAGAGAGAGGGAAAGGGGTGCAGATGAGAGGATGGGAAATAATAGGGGGAAAAGATGCCTCTCCCACAGGTTGTGATGTGAACAAAGTAGTAACTGAGGGACTGTGTTGAAGGGGCTGCTTTTCCAGGCACTGAGAACTACCAGGCCATCTTGTCTTGTAGATGCCTCCTCAGGCTCTCCAGGTTGATGCCTCTGCCCTCCCGCCCCACTGAAAATCACCCGCTTATGGACCCTATTACATACCTTGGGACCCTGCCATCCATGTTTGCACTGTACCCTTGGGAGCATTTGGGTCTTTCCATTTGACCTTATAGTAGAATGTGACTCCTCTGAGTGTGTGAACTTCTGCCTTCTCTGCAGTCTTTCACTTCAGCCTCCCTCTGAACCTCAGTTTCTCATATTAAATGAATCTAAAGTTTCTTCTGACTTTTAAGGTCTGTGGTGCCTAGCGTCTTGTGCCTCAGTTTCTCCATCATTAAAACATAATGAAGTTTGTTCTTTCTTCCCTCCTTGGTAAAAACAATTTCAAAGTGTCATTTTATGAAGCAAAAGTATGCGTAATTGTTATAAGTTCCTGGATTAGAGTCAGGAAGACCTACATGCTAGTCTCAGACATTTACTGTATAACTCTGGGATGCCGTCATTCCACCCTGTTTGCCTTCAGGTTCCTCATGTGTAAAATGAGCTGGAGAAGAAAATGGCAAAGGCACTCCAGTGTCTTTGACCAGAAAATCCCAAATGAGGTCACGTTTTTTTTTTTTTTCAGATTTAAATATTTTTTTAGAAAAAATTTTCCATGGTTACATGATTCATGTTTTTACTTTTCCCTTCACCCCCTCCCATTGCCAACGCACATTTCCACTGGTTTTAACATGTTTCATCAATCAAGACCCATTTCTATATTATTGATAGTTGCATTGGTGTGGTCTATATCCCCAATCATGTCCGCATCAACCCTTGAGGTCATGTTTTAAAAGAATTGGATATGACAAAACTCAGGCTCCCCTGTGATCTGGCACCTGCTAATCTTTCCTGCCTCATCTTCCCCTGCTCTCCTCCAAGCACTCTAAGGCCCAGTCAAGATGGGTTATTGTCCATCGGCCCCTCTACATTCTTTACACACTTCTAGAAAACACCACTGGATCCTCTGGCCTCCAGGCTTTCGTTTAGACTGTTTCCTATTCCTGGAATGCCTTCTTAATTCCCCTTTTTTTTAACTTGGTGAATTCTCATTCATCTGTAGAGCCTAAATCAAATAGTTTCTCCTTTAGGAAACCTCTTTTTTTTAACATTTATTAATATTCATTTTTAACCTGTTTACATGCTTCATGCCCCTACTTTCCCCTTCACCCCCCGCACTCCCCCCACCCATGGCCAACGTACATTTCCACTGGTTGTAACAAGTGTCCTTGTTCAGGGCCTATTTCCATATTGTTGGTAGTTGCATTGGTGTGGTAGTTTCGAGTCCACATCCCCAATCATGTCCTCCTAAGCCCCTGCATTCAAGCAATTGTTTATCTTCTATGTTTCCTCTCCTGCAGATCTTCCTCTGAATGTGGGTAGCATCTTTACCATAAATCCCTCAGAGCTGTCCTGTGTCATTGCATTGTTGCTGGTATAGAAGTCCATTGCATTCGCTTTTACCATAGTATATCAGTCTCTGTGTACAGTGTTCTTCTGGCTCTGCTCCTTTCGCTCTGCATCAGTCCCTGGAGGTCTTTCCAGTTCACATGGAATTCCTCCAGTTTATTATTCCTTTGAGCACAATAGTATTCCATCACCCGCATATACCACAATTTGTTCAGCCATTCCCCAATTGAGGGGCATCCCCTCATTTTCCAGTTTTTTGCCACTACAAAAAGCTCAGCTATAAATATTTTTGTACAAGTCTGTTTATCTATGATCTCTTTGGGGTACAAACCCAACAATGGTATGGCTGGATCAAAGGGCAGGCATTCTTTTATAGCCCTTTGAGCATAGTTCCAAATTGCCAGCCAGAATGGTTGGATCATTTCACAACTCCACCAGCAATGCATTAATGTCCCAATTTTGTAGGAAACCTCTTAGTAGGTGTTCTTAACCTGGAATCTATGCCTTTATTTATTTGGTTTTTTTTAAAAAAAAACTTTGCCTTCTATCTTAGTATTAGTTCTAAAACATGAGTGACAAGTGCTAGGCAACTGGAGTTAAATAACTTCTTCAGGGTCACATAGCTAAGAAGTTTCTGAAGCCAGATTTGAACCCAGGTCATCCTGAGTCCTAGTCTGGCACTCTATCCACTGTGTTACTTAGCTGCCTCTATAAATTTTTTGCATAGCTCTTTTGGTACAATTGGTTTCCTTCATAATCCTATATTTTTTATTTAATGCCTTTTCACACACAATAAATATTATCTTGGGAAGAGGTCCATAGGCTTCTTGAGACTGACAAATAAAGGGGTCCAGGACACCAAACACATTAAGGTGTCTTGTTTCCCTATCAGTAATGACTTCCTCATTTTTTCTCTTCCAATCTTGCCCATTTCTGGTGACAGCACCATCAGCCACCCACTCACCCAATTTCGGGGCTTTGGTGTAGTCCTTGACTCTTCCCCTCCTTTGACATCCATATTTCTTCAGCATTTAAATTTTTGTCAGCTCGAATTCCCACAATGCTTCTCAAATCCAGACCCTTCTCTGTACTCATCCTGCCTCTCTTACATTCAGGCTCTCATCATCTCTTACCTGGACTACTACAGTTGTTTTCTAATCCTTCCTGCCTCCTACTTGGTCTCCCTGCCTCCCTCTCTCCTCTCTCTTCCCTCCATCCTGCTGCCATAGGCATATTCCTCAAACACTGATCTGACAGAGTCCCCCCAATACTGAAATATCTTCAGAGCTTCCTTACTGTCTTTAGGATAAATCACACCCCTCTCAGCCCTTTCTGGAAGTTCTCCCCAATCTGGCTGCAGCCTCCCTTTCTAAAGTGGCTCCATAGTTCTTCTCCTCAAGCACTTTCCCTTTCAGTCCAACTGTTCCCCTATCTTTACCTTGGAGCTGTCCTGCTTACCCAACATTCCATTGTGTCATCTGCCTGCCTCAGCATGAATGGACTCCAATGTCAGCTCCTCAGCTCTGGTCCTTCTAGAATCCCGAGCTTCCATCAGGCACCTGCTCTGGTGCAATCTTCAAGGGGATCCTTTCCTGGTGCCTTCAGACACTTTGTCTTCCTTTCTTGTTAATCTTTTTTTTAATTTAAAATTATTTATTAGCAAAGGTTAGAGAGATATCCCATAATCATCTGACCACCCTAATTACTAGCCACTTTACATGCTGCACTGTATCAGCTGGTCAGTCAAGTAGCTTGACTGCAAACAGTTCAGTGCCAAGCTAAATGAGTGCCAAACATAGTTTTTCCCTTGTCCTTAGACTTAGTTATTTTTTTTTCCTTTCTCTTGTTATTTAATATTTTATTCCATTTCAATTAAGTGCTATTTGTGTTGAATCAATGTGTTATTTGAACATGTTAAGCATAAACTCCTTTGGCAAGGAACTCCTAGGTGTAGAAATGGAAAGGTGCTGACCCAGTCAGTATCTCCAAGATACTGGAACAAAGGGCCCTAGTCATGCTGGGACTTAAGGGGCCAAGTTGGTTTATTCTGATTTTTAATTTATTAACTTAATGCACAGGCCAGGTAAGCTTCAATCATACACAAATGAGGAAACTGAGTCCAGGAAAAAGAAAGCTTTCTTTTTACCCCCAAAGGGCACATAGTGGCACTCAAACCTAGAGTTTAGGTCTTTTGGCTCTCATTCAGTATTCTGCTTAATATGCTATTAGGATAGAGCACCCAGCAAAAATCCTTCCCAGGCCAAGAAAAGATGGATAGTTAAATGTTGGTGGTAGTTTTGTTGATAATGATGCTTGTAAGAGTTAAACATTAAGGTTTGAATAAATATTTGAGAGTGTGGTCACCTAAATTAATATATCTTAAGTCAAAATGACTTTTTCAATTCATTTATAAAATAGAGAGGGAAAGAGTAATGTAGAGAGATGAGAGAGAGGGTAGAGAAGGTATCTATCCTTTCACACTAGATAATTACTCCAGCCTGGTTTGAAACAGGCAATGCTCACCAACCCTAAACCAGAGGAACATAAATCAGAGGTTCCAGTGGTGAATAAAACAAGTGTTCAAGCCACGAGGCCTCCTCCAAGACAGCAGGCCTCTCCAGAACCTTGTCCCTCCAGGAGCCAGGAAAGGAGTCAGCCTTTTCACTCACCCACATGGTAGTCCAAAGAGAAGATTCAAGAGCAGACTTACCAGAAACAGTCTGAGGTCCCAAGCTGGAGCTCCTCCAAGGCCAAGTTCAAAGGTAAAAAAGCCCCCCATATGAAGATTTTGTGGTTTTTAAAGACTCTTCTTTGCCTCACTTCCTGTGCCTTCCCTTATTTTATGGGGAACAATTGCAGTTATAGAATTTTCTTAGGACTGCCCAAAGGGCAGTCAGTTGTTTCTGAATTGTCACCCTCTTTAGCACATGGGTTGTGGACCTCCCCCCACTTAAGCATAAAGTAGGGGTATATATACTTCTGGTGACTAAATCTAAAAGTAGACTGGAGAGTTAATCCCATCTTCACATGATGATGTTGTAGATGTTATTGTTGTTGATGAAGTTGATGATGTTGTTGATGATGATGATGTTGATGTTGAGTATGTTGATAATGTTTTTGATGATTATGTTGATATTGATGACATTTATGTTAATCATGATGTTTGTGATGGTATTGATGATATCGATGATATGGAGATGTTGTTGATGATGTTGGTGTTGATTATGATGATGATGATGATTGTATTTGGAGTTGAAGGTTTTCCTTCCATTTGAACTTTTCTGACCCTTCCAACTGTAATGATTAAAATTTTCTTGGAGACTGTCTCCAACCTCTTTCACCCTTCCATTGTATTGGTCTCTTCCCCACCTCCCCCCTGGAACTTCTTTATGCAATATATATTTACCACATTTCATCTCTTTTTCAATTTCTCTTAGTATTATCCTCTCTTTGACCCCTAGTTTTTTTTAATTT
This sequence comes from Gracilinanus agilis, assembly GCF_016433145.1. Lineage (NCBI taxonomy): Eukaryota > Metazoa > Chordata > Mammalia > Didelphimorphia > Didelphidae > Gracilinanus > Gracilinanus agilis. The sequence goes on along the minus strand of NC_058132.1, from coordinate 18,021,029 downwards.
TTTGACATATCATACTAAACAGTTTGTCACTGTACCCTCTAAGTATGCTTCACCTAGCTACCATAATGATAACAGTTTTTAAGACTTACCAATATCATCTTTTCTTATAGGAATAAAAATCATTTTAACTTATTGAGGTCCTTAAAAATTTTTTCCCCTTTCTTAATTACCTTTTTGGTGATTCTCTTGAAATCTGTGTTTAGGCATCAGATTTTCAGTTTAAGTCAGGTCTTTTTGTTAGGAATGCTTGGAAGTCTTCTATTTTATTATATTCCAAACTTTCCCTTGCAAGAATACAGTCAATTTTACTGGGTAATTGATTCTTGGTTATAGACTCATTTCCCTTGCTTTCCAGAATATTCCATGCCTTCTGGTCCTTCATTGTGGATGCAGTCAAGTCCTGTGTTATACTAAATGTGGTTCCATGATATCTAAATAGTTTCTTCTTTTTTTAAAAACCTTAACTTCTGTGTATTGGCTCCTTGGTGGAAGAGTGGTAAGGGTGGGCAATGGGGTCAAGTGACTTGCCCAGGGTCACACAGCTGGGAAGTGTCTGAGGCTGGATTTGAACCTAGGCCTTCCAGTCTCTAGGCCTGACTCTCAATCCACTGAGCTACCCAGCTGCCCCTGAATAGTTTCTTCTTATCAGCTTATAGTATCTTTTCCTTGGCCTGGTAGTTCTTGAATTTGGCTATAACATTGCTGGGTGTTGTCAATTGGGGCATTGGCATCTTGTTCCTCTGATTATTTGCTGGATCTATGGGTTTGGGCTATTCTGTCCTGAAGTGGCTTCTTCTAGGCAAATGGAGTGTTAATGACCCTGAGGTCATATCTTCCCCAGCTGGCAGAAGCTGAAGGTATAGGTGAAGGTATGGAGGCTGAAGGGAGCTGAGCTTCCCACCCTGTTATCAAGGTATTCTGTAGCAATTGAAACCTGGGATACAAGTCAGCAGGATTCTTACAACAGTTCTCATCACAGTCAGTGAGGGAAAGGTTTTGGAGATTGAGCTTCCCTGCCCTCTGAAGAGTTGTTATCTGTCCACCTTTTCCTGTTACTCTTGTATACATCATATCCCCTAAATCCATTGAAATAAAAATCCTTCCTAGATGGATGAGAGATGATAACCACCCACCTAGGGAACTATCTTGGCCAGTAAAGCACAAAACCCTTGGAATATAGAAAAGCAAGTTTATTGAATATTTGGAGTAAGGATGACTGGTAGGAACAATCCTAACACTATTAAAATCTAGGCTCAACCCAACTTCTCTGCACCTCCCAAGAGAATGGCCTTCTTGTCTTCTCTGGACCCTGCCTACAGCTCCCTGCTCTTATCTAAGAACCCCAAAGCTATCTGACTATCCTACTATACTAATTAGTATGGATTACAGAAAAAAGATAAATAGGAAGGACTCCAGTTGTATTGAGGCCTTACCTAAATCCTGGGTTTGTTCCTAGGGATACCCAGAGTCCCAAATGACCAAACCCTGAGTTTTATCTTAGCCAAGTGGATTTCAACAGATGGATCTCAGGCAGAAGGTCTCTGTACTTCAGGCAATAGCAGTACACTCCAAGGCAAATACTCCAACACAGGAATCACTACCCTTTACACAAGACTATGAGTACCAGTAAAAATTCTAGAGCAAATATCTTTCCTCTTTCACAGCTCAGTCAAAACCAGATTCAGAATGATAGCTAATTTCCAGTAAAAACGCCCAAGATCCTTATTGCAGAATCTTTTCCTTCCCAGAGCATGTATCCAAATTCTCTTCTTTTCTCCTTAAAGCTAATCTATGAAATTTACTCTATCTCTTACTTACCTCTTACACTGTTATAAGCTCCTTGAGAACAGAGGCTTAAAAAAAACTTTCCCTCTTCAGCATCTAGCCAAGGGCTTTTTGCACATGATACCTGGAGCTGGCATGTACATTAATAGGAATATTCAACTTATATAGAATGTAGGTATTTATACACATTACATGTGCACGTGTATATACTTAGAAACACACCTCCTATGTGTCTAGATGTCTTGTCTTCTCCAATTAGAAAGTGAGTTCTTTAATGAAGTTCTTTATTTGTCCATCCAGTGCTTAGAACAGTGCTTTACATATAGTAAGCATTTAAAATGATTCTGCATTCATTCATTTATTGAACATTTCTTTATTGACTAACCATCCTGCATTTCATTTACAAACCCTCATTCACACTCAATGAATGCTTACCTACTGACACACATATTCACATACAATCCTGCTCATTCACCACATGCATTCATTCATTCACTCCCACCTATATTCCCTCCTGCAGAACAATATTTTGTTATCAAAACTGAAAACTACAGGGTGTCCTCAGAAATGCCTTAGCCTGTTGATTTCTCTTCCTTCTCCAACCCCTCACTCTTTCTCTTATAGTCATCCCCATTCACATACCATCTTCCTCGTGTCTCCCACACCACCTTACAAGACCCTGCATCTTGCTGCCTGCTTCCTCTAATTCATCTCCACTCATTGAAACCACTCTTTGGTACTGCCCCTTTCTTCCTTCCAGTCCCAGGCACAAATATATGCATACCCTCTTTTCAACCGCCCTCACCCTTATCTCTATCCCACAGCTGCCAGCAACTGAAATGACCCAGCATTTGGCTAGAGGCCTCCACCCTCTTGCCACATCTCTCTGGGTTAACTGCTGACATCTGTTAGCTTTGCACTGTTCTGTTTGAGAAGGGTAGTAGACTGTGGAAGATTCAGAAGGGATGAAAGGAGCCAGCAGGGTATTTAGGAGCATAATCTGGAGTACTGTGTCTGTTCTGTTCCCTTATTCTTCTCAGTTGAGAATACTTGAGGAATCATCCCTCCTGAAACTCTAGAGTCCAAGAGTTTAACACTGAGCTCAGAAATCAAAGGAAAAGGAAAAAGTCTTATGTGCACAGAAATATTTGTAAAAGTTTTTTTTGTAGTGGCAAAGAACAGGAAACTAAAGGAGGGGGGTTCCTCTCAATTGAGAAATGACTGAACAAATCATGGTATGTACATGTGATGGAATATTATGATGTAAAAAATTAAAAAGTAGATTGTTTCAGGAAAACCTGGGAAGAATTGTTGAACTGATGCAGAGTAAAATGAGCTTACCAGAGAACCATCAATAATGACATCATAAATAGAAACAATTTTTAAAGACTTAAGAACTGTCATCAAACCAGTAATCAATTATGATTCCAAAGAACCTGATATACAATTCCTGACTTAAAGGTGATGGACTAGATATACAGAGAAAGAGAGATACTAAATCTCATTATCTCCATAATATCTATTAAATATATAACTATAATCTGCTAATCTTTAATTGTTTGAGTCTTTGCCAATTCCCCAACTGATGCTGAGTATCCTGCTAAGTTTCTGTTTTGGGGACAGAGAGAGTAGCTGACATAAAAATATCCAGTAAAGTTTGAGAAACATTTATTTATCAGATAAGGAGGTTAAGGGGTTGGAAGAGGGAAATGATGGGGTGAGATATCTATCAACTCTGGAGAAGAGTGGAATAATTGTTGCCCAATGTCCTTGGGATGGGGGAAAGAGCATCAGAGTAGCTGCATCACCTAAAAATCAAAATGAATAGGTTTTTATCTGGCCCAAATATGCCTAGCTTCGTTCTGGGAGCTTGAAGATCACCTTTGATTGACAAATAAGTCATTTGGATGGAATGTTCCCAGGGAAGTCATGCGAGAGGCAGGAGGGGGCAGTTGAGAACCCTGAGCAGAGTTCTGGGTCTTTGACCTGTGCTGAGGCTGGAGATTGGTGGATCCTGGTCTTGCAGTGAGAGGGTGCAAACATCTCTCTGCAAACTCTTCCTGTACTTGAAATACTGTTTCAACCTGTGCCTGACCACCACCTTGGTGTCTACTGCCCCTAGATATTAGGAGTTACATCATCTAGCTATCTAGGTTTCCCAGGGCCCGGGAGGGATCCGGGAAGTGGGCAGGAGACAAAGAAGAGGGTGGAAATGGTGGACATAACTCAACTGTAAGGCTGAAGATCTATCGAAGAAGAAGCTAAAGATATCCCAGCAGTTTACCTACTCTGGTTTAGTCCTGGCCAGGCTGAACCAGAGGGAAGCTACATTGATTCTTCATCTGCCAGCAGTTGAGATTTCATTAGTACCCATTAGAATAGGGTCTCCTATACCACAGTCCTTTACCCTTATCCTTTTTGTTTAATATAAAGTTTAAAGTACCTTCCTAAAGCAGTTTCAAAGCTTGTTTTGGGAAGGGAGAAATCGCAGTCAGAATACAAGGGGTTGTCCTAGCTAGAGAGCCCAAATCAACATATCAATTAACCTCAGGTGGGTCCTGAAGGGATATACCTCTTAGACCTGAAGGATCCTGCCTGGGCAACTGTTATAAGGGAGAAGGGTCATCTTATTTCTCTCTGTACATCATTTTACCATCTCAATTAGATCAAGAGACCTCCCATAATTATAACACTAACTGACTGACTTTCTCCCTGGGACTTACCTATGTAACTCTGGAAGGACAGTTCTGTGTATTGCAGTTGTGTTGGTGTCAGATTCCCTATTTGAATTTAAACTTCTTGAGGGCAAGAACTGAGATTTTTATCCAACCTTTGTGTCTCTTCAAGAGTCAAGCAAGGTGCACGCAATTATCCATTTTAAAAATGCTTGTTGTCTCACCCTTCTAACTTTAATACCTTTAAACATACATTGTTGTAAAGTAAAATTCTCCTACTGAAGGTAATATTGTGCTAGAATTTTAGTCCCCAGTCTTCCAGAAACAATTTTATTTAACATAACATTTTTAAAATCTAAGTATTCCAAATGAGAGAGACAGAGAAAAAGAAATGTCCAAATTCACATGGTCTCCCCATGCCCTCATAAGCATATCCCTCCCACAAAATGGCTTGAAGCACTATTTATAGGAAGATTGAAAGAGATTCATCATGATACATTCAATTATAGTTTTGAGTTCATATTACAGAATATTTACTCCTCAATTCTTACCTTGTTCACTCTCTTTAAGCATGGAAAAGCATCTCTTCTTGTAGGTTCAGTTTTTGGGAGGAGTAAGGAAAAGGGAAAAGAGAGCTGTGACCCAGACCCTTCCTATCTTGAAGAGGTAAGAACCTGGTCAGGGAAATGGAGGAGGTGTGTCCCCCTTTTCCTTCTTTTCCTCTAGCACTAAGCTGGCTGGCTGAGCTAACTTTTTAACAGAGGATTGTTGAAGAGGTAGTGGAGAGAGAAAGAATAGGACCCCTGAACTTGGCTCAGGGGTTTGAGCATTCCCATCCTCTCTTCCCCCAGGCCATGCCACTCTTGTGAGTCCCTTGAAATAGGACCAGACCCTACCTCGGGTCCCTTCTTCCTGACCTCTTCTCTTCTCCACCAACTCTCCCTAGGAGTAATACATTGTTATCATTTTTTCTTAAAGAAACTGTCTTCATGCTACAAATATCAATAAGCCATTTTTACTTTTTATTCAAATAACAAGCTCTTATTTTCATTCACTTGCTTCTTCTTTCTGTGACAAAATGAAAAAAAAATCCACAACCCTTTTTAACAAATACACATAGTTATATAAAACAAATTTCATTCCTGGCCATGTAAAAATGTCTGTTTCACTCTGTGCCTTGATTCCCTCACCCCTTATTTAGGAAACAAGTACCTTTTTTAATCATGAGTTATCTGGAATCTTGGGTGGTCATTGCATTAATCAGGGTTCTTAAGCCTTTTAGTGTTGTTCATTTTATAATATTATTGCTTCCTTCACCTTCTTTTGCACACTTCACTCTACATCAGTTCATGCAAGTCTTCCCAGGATTCCTCAGAGATCAAGGCTTTCATGATTTCTAATGACATAAAACTCTTCCATTATGTTTATTTGCCATAATTGGTATAGCCATTTCCCATTTGATGGGAACTACCCCAGTTTCCAATATTTCAGTCACAACGAAAAGGACTCCTACAAATATTTTTGTACATATGAATCCTTTTTCTCTTTTTTTGGACAGAAGCTAGTAAAGGACATGAGCACATCTGATCTGAGACGAACCCACAAAGACGATTTGGGAGAGATGGAAAGAACTCAAGTCTTGGAATTTGGGAGAAGTCACTTCCAGTCTGAGGAATCATGTCCCAGTCTTTGAGCGTCCATTTTCTCCTTTATAAAGAGGGATATGGGGACCCTGTCGAGTGTCACATATGTGGAGATGAAAGAGCACTAGAAGCAAGCTAGTCAAGCTCCCTCACATTACAGATAGGGGAACTGAAGCTAAGAAGAGCTAAAAGTCAGCATATGAAGCTGATATAAGGCCTAGACTAAGAGTAATATACTAACCAACTATTTCCTGAAACTATTGTTAAGAAGGAGCTGTGTAAATTTTGAAGTGCTATAGAAACAGCCTACCACTAAGGGGATTGATGGTGAACAGACTCCTCAGAAAAAAAGGCTTTTAAATGCAGAAAAGAAAATCCCTAGGACTTCAAAGGGAACCAATTCTATTGAAATAAAGTTATCAACATTCTTATTTATTTATTTTAAAATCTTTTGTTAGTAATATTATTATTAAATGATTAAACTTGACCTCAAAGGACTTAATATCAACAGGATTATTTCCTTACACTAAGAAAAGGAAAGGTGACTGTGTATGACAAAGTGAAAAAATATTGTGGGGGAGCTCAAGATGAACCACTGGCCAGGAAGGGTGCTCCCTCAAGAATGACAGGCTCCCATGGATAACTTTAAAAACAGAGAAATTCATTAAGTTGAATACAAGTTGAATGACCAGGAGACTGGTGCGGGTAAAGGTCTGCCTCATAGAAAAGACATAGTTGAGGATTTTCATATCTTATAGGGACAGGAACTGTGTGACCAGACACGGAGGTGGGATTATTCATGTATTTAGGCAAAACATACTTCTATATTGGTCATTGTTATAAGAGAATACTCATATAAAACCAAAACCCCCAAATGAAAACACAAATTAACTAAATTGAAAAATTATATACTTTCATCTGCATTGGGACTCCAAGAGTTGTTTTTTTTCTGGTGCTGGACAGCATTTTTTGTCTTAACCTAAGTTCTTCAGAATTGCCCTAGCTTATTGTACTGCTGAGAGCAGCTAAGTCTTTCACAGTTGATCCTCATAAAATATTGCTGTTAGTGTGTTCCTGGTTTTGCTCCTTTCCCTCTGCATCAGTTCCCACAGATCTTTCCAGCTTTTTCTGAAATCATCCTGCTTATCATTTCTTATAATAATAGTATTCCATACATACTACATCATACAATTTTCTTAGTCATTTCCCAATTGATAGACATCCTCTCAATTTCCAATTCTTTGCCACCACAAAAAGAACTGCTATAAATATTTTTGTAGAAGAAGCTCCTCCTCTCACCCTTTTTTATCTCTATTTTATCTCTATTTATTTTAGTAGCATTTAGTAGGATTTTGGGATCAAAGGTTATGCATAGTCCTAGAGCACTTTAGGCATAGTTCCAAATTGCCCTCCAGAATGACTGGATCAATTCACAATTCCACCAGCAATGCAATGGTGTCTCAATTTTGCCTCATCTCCTCTTATGTGTAAATGGAATTAGCTCACCCCCATTCATAGTAAAAACTCTAGCCACCAGAGATAATGTCATCTCCATCTCCCTTAGTGGGGAGGGGAGATGAGTTACCCACACATGACAATAAGTAACAAATCAAGAACAAAGGACTGCCCTTTAGGCAGTCCAAAACAGTGTTGAGGCTGCCATTTGTCCACTTGAACTAGAGGTGGACCTCCAGGAAGTGACAAAAACTGCTGTCTTTCAAATATGATGATAAACTTCCTGGTGAGGCAGTTCGTGCTTTGAACTTGGGGCTGAAGGATCTCAGCTGAGACCTCAAGCAGCTTCCCCTCAGAATTGTCACGTGGGTAAGTTAGGCTGACTTCCTTGGACCTACCTTGGCCTTTTCCAGAGTCTCTACCTCAAGAAGGCTTCTTGGCTTCTCTAATTGCTAAGGCCTTGTGGCTAGTAGCCTAATTTAATTAATCTTTTAATTCTCACTTGATCCGGACCTTCAACCTTCCCAATTGTAAATAAACTACCATAAACCCATCCTGACTTGGGTCTATGTTAATTATGGAATCAATCTAGATCTGATTGATTCCTGGCAACCACACCTTAAATATATATCTGTATAATATCTAAATTTTCCCTATTACACCTACATTCATCTTTCCTTTACTGTCATATTGGCCAATCTGATAGGTATGAAGGGGTACCTGTAACAATGAGGCAAGGCCTGACATTTTTGGACAAAACTTCCATGGAATGTTGTAAAGAGGAGCCAAAGGGATCTTGAAAGAGTAGAGACTTATGGGAGAGGAAAACCTGATGAGGGTTTTTGGGGGGTTGGAGCTAAGGAGAGAGGTGGTAAAATCTGGCTCTGAGATCCCCTGAAGTGGCCATTGGGTTTTCCCTGACTTATAAAGGAGACCTGCACCTCTTACATCTTGTCTTCCTGGCAATTCAACCTATCAAGAGAGATTTACTGGGCTTGGGGTAACTGGACTTCCCTTAGGGGAGCCGCTTCCTGAATCCCACTTGCCTTAAGCTTTGCCCAGCAGTATCCCTCCTAGATTAATAGCAATATAGCTTATAGGAAAATCGATAGAGGTGCTCAGGAAAGTGAAGCTTTGGTTGGGGGAAACCTTGTCTCACCTTCGGGTCTGAGCCTTGGTGGGGAACCTCCAGAGTGAAGGATCTTGGCTAGGGATTACCTGCCACCCCTCCTTTCCTGCTAACTTGATTGGGAGGAAGCTCAGAGGCACAGGTAGGCTGAACTCCATTTTGAACCTGACCTCCTGCTCAGAGAAGGGGAAAGTTTCTGTGTACCCCAACTGCCACCAACATCCCATAGGGGTGTCACTCACTTCTCCTTGAGGGGTCACCATTCCTTCAACCCACTCAATGCCAGCAAGACCTTCCGGGATCCCCCATTTGCCAAGGGGATACCAATTTGTCTCCCAGTAATAGGAGGGCTGTGAGGGAGGAAGGGTCATTCACACTTTACTTGCTGGTCCACAGCTACACCCCCAATCCTCCTAAACACACACCCCTTTTACAAGTGGTGAGCCAAGGGTTACAGAACCTAGGAGAAAACAATTTTAATAAGACAAACAAGAAAAACTTCATAGAGAAACAAACAGCAGCCATCTTCTGTGTGGCATAGTACAGGAAGACTCAAAAAGGACAAACCTCCCTTCAGAAAAAAGTCAAGCAGAGATACTTAAAGAGATACCAACAAAATATGGCATTGGAGATGGCAGCTGGCAGGACTGTTTTTATTCTGCTTAGCTGTTCCCTGCTCCTGTACTCATTCTGGGCTATGATTTATAATCTGTGGGTACAAACAATACCCCATATTCTAAAAATAATACATATGATAGATGCATACCATGGTTGAAAATAGAAGTGGAACACCTGTGTGCTTACTTGCCCACCGGCATGGCAGTAATTGCATCTATCCTGCAATTCTATTAGACAGTGAAAAAAAAATAGTGGGACAGATTATGCAACACAAGCCTGTAGATAAGATAACACGGATAACATTAAAAGAAAAGCTAGCAAAGATGATTGAGCAGGAAATAGGGAAACACCTTAATGGAGGAAAAGGGCAAGAGACAAAAGCAGTGATGCAATTAGCAGAGAAAGAGGGTTCAAGCAAGTAAGGGGCTGATAGCAATTCCACAAGCAAAGACAATGTATTAGGAGCTAAGGCAGCGACCTCAATCCTTCCCCTGTTTGTCAGAGCAATTCTCCAGCTGGATTCGGGGATTGTCCATATAAAAAGCCATAAACCATTTATCAGTGCAGATCTTGACATGTAAAAAAACAGATGCCTGAGTATTATTTAAATCCCCATAAATCGGTCAAAGAGTTCAAGCATGCTCTTCACTTGTACAAGCCATCTTTTAGGGACATTGAAATTCTTCTTGCAGACCTTTTCACACCATCTCAAGCAAAACAGTTTATACAGGTGACCAGAAACAACCCTAATTTAACCTCATGGCCCACAGAATTTGCAGACCTGGAACTTTGAATCCAGGGAACCTATCATTCCTAAAAAGATGCAGGGAGGATCTGGCAGAAGCAATGGTAATCCATGGAAAAACACCCCATTCCTGGGGAAAATTCAAAAGACTTAAGCAGGAGGCAGGGGAGCATCCCAGCACTTATCTTGATAGGCTAGTTAAAACTGGGGAGACTGCATTCAGATTTAGGGACTTGACAGAACATAACCTCTAGCACAGCTGGAGACAATTCATCAAGGGAAGCAATCTTCCAATTCACATATACTTTAAGCTGCATTTCCCTGGATGGGAAAGTCTGTCTTTTGGAAGACTTTTGAAAGACAGCTTCCTATGTGCATGGTTCAAATGAGAGGGCCAACGAGCAGACAAAAGCAAAGACAACACCATCGCAGACCTAAAAAGACAACTCAAGGAAGCCAAGTCAACAATAAAATAAAAAGAAATTGAAGAAATAAAAAACTTACCCACCCTAAAAGCCAGAAACAAAACCAGAAACCAATTCCAACAAAGTCAAAGAAAACAAAGAGTCCATACCCACATGTCTGTAATAGAAGTGTTTGAGTTTGGGCTATTAGTGGTTTGTTCCCCCACTTATGTAAAGATGAACTGGAAAATTTCATGTACAATGCAAGCTCATTTATTATTCAAAATACCTTTAGAGACCCACCAAGTATAGAGCACTGTGCTAGGCACTGAAGGAAATACAGGATTTAGCTATGACTCCATTTTGTCTTTCAGGGACCTTACAATCTAGTAGAAATAACAGACTCAGACACAGGCAATTTGATACATAATATTGCATGATAATCCTATGGAAATTATGGCTGCACAACAAAGTAATATGGGAGCTGTGGGGTGAAATCTATTCTAGTTAAAAGGTGGCCAGAAATCAGGCCATGTTGCATTGAAGAACTGTCATAGGAGTTATGTTTTAAAGGATGGGGATGAGTTCAACATGTCAAAGGGGAAAAGGAAGAACATTCTATTTCAATGAAGAAATAGCCAGAACAAAGGTGCAGAGGAGGGAAAGTGCAGTGTGTGTGACTCACTGCAAAAGGTAGACCAATGCTGTCTCAGCACACAATGTATGGCCAGAAGTATGTGAAAAGCCTGCTGCTATCTTGTGAGGAGCTAAGGTTTCATGCCAGACTAAGGACACTGAAAGATATTCTGTAGTCAGTCTGAAGTCATGAACAGAGAAGAGATATGAGCACACACATATTTAATTGAAGGACCAATTGAAGGCACTAGATTTGCTTGCCTGAAGAAGAGAAAACTTGAGGGGGTAGGGGAACTTGTTTAAAAGCTGATAAAGTTATAATGGGTTCAATGCCCCTTCCAATGGATGCTCAGGAGGAGTTATAGTGATCAAAGAGAGACTATTTCCTGATGTTGCCAATCTCTTTTCTCCTACCAGCAACATTCAGGCTCAATATATTTCCTTGTCTCTCCATCACAGAACAACTCTTTTTTTAAACCCTAACCTTATGCATTAGAATCAGTACTATGTATTGGTTCCAAGGCAGAAGGGTTAGGCAATGGGGGTTAAGTGACTAGCTCAGGGTCACACAGCTACAAAGTTTATGAGGCCAAATTTGAACCCAGGAATTCCTGACTCTAGGCCTGGCTCTCAATCCATTGAGCTACTCAACTGCCACCACAGATCAACTCTTAAGAGGAGGTCATGAGTAATTCTGGGAAGGTGGAGGCTTAGAAGTAGCAAATCTTCAAACATCCACATTATTTCCACACCAAGATAAAAAACAAAGCACTTCAAGAAGAAAAAAATCAAATCTAACAACAGGACAGAGCAGGGGGATCATACTGCTGGACAGCTCAAGAGATACCCCAAGAAAAAGGCTTGAATTCTTGAACTGTTGGGTGTAAGGGTATAAAAGGGGAACCTCAGGACCCCTCCCCCATGGGCTGTGCAGAATCTCCAGAGGCCCCTGAAATCTCCAGGCAGGCAAAAACACCAGCCCAAAGAGAGGGCCTTGCTGGCACTGGACTCAAGGAGTTGAACACAGATGACAGAGAGGTGGCTATAGGAGAAAGGCAGAGAAACACAGCAAAAACGCTCCGAAGATGGCAGCATAGGTAGAGCGAAACAACAGACCTACATGTCTTACAACACCAAGATTAAAAATAAGTACTTTGAAAGGAAAGAAAACCAAATCTAACAACAGGACAGAGCCTGGGGAACTTACTGCTGCACAGCTAAGTGAAAACACTCCATCTTGCCCACCCTCCTCACCTTTTTCTCTTAAGATTTTAGCCTTAGGGCACATTACGCATTACAGATTAACCAAGACCAGGCTTGTTCCCATCAACTGGAGAGACAAGAAG
>NC_058132.1:17973964-17989021 GCF_016433145.1 Gracilinanus agilis | reverse complement strand
TAGTGACTGATTTCTGGAGGGGAGAAGGGAATAAACATTCATTAAGTATCTACTATATACCAACCACATGGTAGGTATTACATCAATGCTATTATTTTTATTATCATCCTCATTATTATGATTACCAGTACTGCCAGGCACTATGTTATTACTGTGGGAGTAGGGGCTATTATTCTTTCCACTTAACAGTTCAGGAAACAGAGGCAGACAGAGGTTAAGTGACTTGGCCAGGATCACACAACTAGTAAGTGTCTGAGACCAAATTAGAACTTGGATCTTCCTGAGAACAGACCCAGTGTCCTCCCTATCTACTTTGGCTCCTTACTGCCTTTCATCAACCATCTCATTTGAAATCAACAGTCTTTAATCTGATATCTATGAATTTCTTTTGTAAAAAAAGGATTGGCAACTTTATTTCAATAGAATTGGTTTACTTAGAAGTCCAATGGATTTTACTTGGTGTGTGTACTTCAAGCATCCTTCTTCTGAGAAGAGGTTCCTAGGAAATGACAGCCTGAGTGCCAAAAGGCTCTCTGGCACAAAAAGGAAGCCTTTCTGCTCCCATCATTCTTTGCTCTCCACCTATCCCTTGAACAAACACTTCAAAATATAAATAGCTTCTCACTAACCATTGATCCAAAAAGTAATGAGCACAATTATTATCCTCATCTAAGGCCTTGTTTCTGCTTCCATATACTGACACTCACAACCTCTGGGCCTCAGTTTCCCATATGTAAAATGAGGGATTGGAAATAGCTGGATTCAAAGTCACTCTTTCATCTCCAACCATGGGACACCCTACAGGATGCTCCCATTCTACTTACAAAATGAGACCCAAAGAGGCTGATGTAGTTGGTCAGACAATGAATGGCTTTTCTTGTTCCAGGACCCAAGATCATTCCCTCTTTGCCTGATGGTACTTGTGGGCCTTTCTCAGACCAGGCAATGAAGGCTTGCAGAGACCAGAAGAGCCTAGATCTCCATCTGGAGGGAACCTTCAACATCATCTAACACAGCCCCTTATTTCCTGATGAGAAAAATGGGAGACTTCCAGGGTCTGAGTGATTCAAACAAAGTCCACTGAATACCCTAAAAATCCTTGAACACATGGGTTCATGCAGACATGATTGGCGATGGAGACTCGAAATGACTACACCAATATAACTATCAATATCATGTAAATATGTCTTGATTGATGTTAAAACCAGTGGAAATGCACGTCCACTATGAGGGGAGGTGTTTGGGGGAGGGGGAGTGAAGGGGAAAGGAAGAACATGAATCATGAAACCATGGAAAATTTTTCTAAAAAAAATTTAAAAACTAAACAACAAAAAAAAATTAACAAAGTCCACTGGATACTCTAAATCCCATAACTGAGGCCAGGCTCCCTTAAGAATATCCCAAGGTCTCTCTATAGGATGTTGTCTCCCTCTGATTGGCAGAGGGACAGAACAGAGTTACTTTCCTTTGGGTTCCCCCTTCCAAAAATGGCTTCAAGGAGGTACCCTGCAGGCCCCCAAGGAGCTTCACTGGCACACCCAGTCTTTTTATTTCAAAACAAAAGGCTCTCCCAAGGTTGGGTTCCCTTTTGGATGGTGGTGGCAGCATCCCTTCCCCAAACCTCCCCTGGGAGAGCTTCATAGTCCAGGTATCTCATGGGGAAACCAAGGACTTTACCAGGACCCTACTTGACGTGGGAGGATCTTGTGCTTCCAGGGGGTCCCTGAACATTGTAACTCTATCCACTGTCCCTGATAAAATGAGAGGATATTTGTAAAGAGCTTAGCGTGGTATCTGGCACAGAGTAGTCACTCGATCCCTTCCTCCTCCTCTTTAGTGCAGTTTTTTATTCTTTCTTTGGTCAGCTGAGCACATGGCAGTCAGTAGATGTGCTCTGTTGCAGAAGAGACTTTGCAGCAGCCTCTGAGGGCTGAGTGGCCTTGGCTGTGATGAGACCCAAGTGGGCCAACAGCCTAGCACTTTCTCAGCAACAAAGTCCCAGAGATGGGAGAGGGCATCTGCTCCCAGATGGCACAGCATGTCTGATCAAGGTCATTCAGCCTTCACTTATCCTACCTTCCCTGGCTCCAGACAGCAAGCTAGCTTTCAGTTTAATCAGTCCCTAAAGTTGTTTCCCAGTAATTGCTGTCTGGCCATTTCTACCACCTTTTACATTCCAAGGATCCTACAGCAGCTCAGGATTGGATGAGAGGGTCAACCAGCCCAAGCCAATCTAACCTTTGTTTGGAAACCTCTTTGCTAAGGTAACCTTATTCCAATTTCGGACCACTGTAATTGGTGGGAAGTTTGTCATGACAATCGCCCTAATTCTTCATCTCTGCAGCTTTGACTCACTGCTCTAAGTAATCTTTCCTCTGGGGTCAAAGAAAACCAGCCAAATCCCTCTAGAGCTGAACTTACAAACAGAATCATGGAAGTTTGGAATTGTAGAGACATTGGTGATCATCAAGTCCAGCCCTGGTCTAAAAAAGGATCTTTAGGGCATTCGATGTGACAGATGATCACTCGGCCTTCACAGAGGAGAAGAAGATGGAAGGGAAGAAAAGAAGCCTTTAAGAGCCTACCATATGTGCTAAGCATGTTACAGGCAGGACAGCTCCAAGTATTAGGGAGTTTTCATTCAAGTCCAAAATTTACAGTTGAAAGAGAACTCAGAGGCTATCTTTTCCAACACAACCACTGAAGGAATCCCCACTAGGACATTCTCAACAATTGGTCATTTGCCATTGATTTGGAAAGGATCTCATGAAGGATGGAGATCCTCCCACTTTTTGTTACAGCCCAGGCTACTTTGAACTGCTCTAATGAATGATTAAATGACAGCTAGGAGTGGATGGAGCCTGGAGTCAGGAAACTCATCTTTCTGAGTTCAAATCTGGTCTCAAACGCTCACTAGCTGTTTACTCTGGGAAAGCCATTTTACCCTATTTGCCTCACTCAGTTTCCTCATCTGTAAAATGATCTGGAGAAGGAAATGGCAAACCTTTCTAATATCTTTGCTAAGAAATGGGGTCATGAAGAGTTGGATATGACTTAATCATGACTTCTTAAAGAATTTCTCCTAACATCAAAGGTTTTTGTTTCCCATCAATTTTTGTCTCTGTGAATCTAGTTCAGTTCTCAGAGGCCAGACAGAACACTTCTAATTCCTCTTCCCCATAAGGGTCCAGAAAATTGCTATCATGTGTCTCCCCAAAGCTTTAAATTTCTTTGGCTAATATGCAGGATCTCCCCCTCAAATCATCTTCAGGGACTTTGAGTTTGTGACTTCCATGAGGCCTCTTAAAAGGTCATTGGAAGCTCACTTTCCACAGACATATCAGATATTCCTCAGTGGGCGACAACTGCCTGAAGAGGAGGAGGTGGAAGAAGAGGAAAGTGTTGCCTTTCTAGAGCCTTTCTGGACAAGAATCCATCATCCTTTTTTTGAATATTCTTAAGGAGTGGGGAACACACTATCTCTCAAGGCAGATTCTTCCTCAGAGTCTGTTTCTGTCCTCCCTAACTCTTCTCTTTTTCAGTTCTTTGAACCAAACATCTCTCTGCATTCCATTTAATTTTTTAATTTATTTTGATGAGGACATGATTGGGGAATGTAGACCTGAAAAGACCACACCCATGTAACTATCAATAATGTGTAAAAAAGTCTTGACTAACCACACATAATAAAACTAGTGGAAATGCGAATTAGCTACAGCGGAGGAGGGCGGGGGGGGGGGGGGTTGAGGGGGTGAAGGGGAAAGTAAAAACATGAGTTATGTAACCATGGAAAATTTTTCTAAAAATAAAAAAATAAAAAAAAAAAATAACTGGTTTGGAAGTAGCCTCTCTAAGACCTTGGCAAGGCTGGAGACCAGAGACCAAGAACCTGTGATTTCAGTGGCAAGGACAGCCCTTTCTCTGGTGCAGATCACAACTTCTCCAGGCCTTAGGAAAAGTTCATCTTCAGATCCTGTGACTGACAAAGACATTCACATGGAGCTCAAGCCCCTGGTGCTCACTTTCTGGGCTGAGGCAAGCTGGTCTGGGGATGACAGACCCCTTCATCCAGCACCTGTGCTTGGATTTGAGACCTTTCTAGCTTGGCAGGACCACTGAGAGCTTATGTTTCCTTGGCCTGGACTTAAAGAAGCCAGGGTTACTTACCTTCATGCCTTGTTGAGGATGTTGTTGGAAGCTGGAGAGGATTGACTAGGGACAAGCCACAGGGAGACTGTGCTTAGAAAAGGAAACATTACATTAACTCTGAAGAGGAAATAAAAGGAAGGGCAAAGAGTGGGAATAGATCACTTAGTAGCAGGGTACAAAAGAAAGAGCCTCAGACTGGGAGACAGGAGAGATCTGGTTCAATTCTAAAGATTTTGAACCCAAAATAACATCTCATTTGCCCAGGACTATGTTTTGCCCCAAGGAGGCAGTTCATATCCATTTACAGAAGATTCTGGAAGTCCCTACTTTGGGCTCTCCCCTTTCCTTAGGAGTTTTCTTCCCCACACAATGAGAATGTTGAAGGTGATCTTCTTCAAGCTCAGATATGGTCTTATGCTGGGAAGCTAAGCTAATGGGGACTAATTTCCCTGAGCCTTCAAGTCACAAGAAGACCCTTCCTTATCTTTAGTGGGGAGGTAAGCATTGCCACTGAGAAATGTGTGTGTCCCAGAACAATCTCTGGGCACATCGAGTAGGCTCACCTGACTTCCTTCTTGGGTTATCCTTGGCCAGCTGTCTTGGGATTCATTTCCAAAGTGGAATGAATAAGTTATACATATTTCAACTTCCTTAACCTTTCTTCTTGTTATTTTGGTAGAGCTTGCACTACTCCCTCCCTGGGTCCCTGTTGTTTTGGGTGAGGAAGAGTGAGCCTCCCACTTATATCTACTAAATCTAAGTGGGACTGGCCAGGAAAGTGACAAATCAGAGGTCAGGTAGCCACCTTTTGAAGTGAGGGGAGAATATGAAAAAACGGTGAGCATCCTCCTGCACCAGAAGGCTATGGTAGGACTTTTTGGAATGGGCTTGGCAATGCCAATGTATCCAGTGCTTGGCATGGCATAGTTACTAGTGTTGGACTTAGAGTGAGAAAGACCTGAGGTCAAGTCCTATCTCAGAATGTTACTGGCTGTGTAACTTACTAGCAAGACCATATCTGTGCCTCAGTTTTGTCAAATATAAAATGGAAATAATCTCTCCCTCATAATGTTGTTATATCAAATGAGACCATCTATAAAAGCTCTTTATAAAACCCAAACATAGCCTGCACAAAGGTTCAGAGGAGGGAAACTATAGTGTGTGTGTGTGTGTGTGTGTGTGTGTGTGTGTGTGTGTGTCTGAGTGCCAAAGGTAGACCCTGCTATCTGAGCAGACAACGCATGGCCAAAAGTATTTGAAAGGCCTGCTGCCATTTTGTGAAGGGCTAAGGTTTAATGCCAGACTAAGTACACTGAAGAATTCTCTGTAGGCAATTAGGAGTCATGAGCAGAGAAGAGACATGAGCACACACATATTTAATTGAAGGACCAATCTAAGGCACTAGAGAAGGTTAACCCAAAGTATAGAAGACTTGAGGGGGAAAGGAGACTTGTCTCCATGGACTGGTAGAGTTATAATGGGCTCTATGCGCCAATGGATGCTCAGTGGGTTATAATGATCGGATATGGACAATTTCCTGATGTTGCCAATCTCTTTTCTACTACCAGCAACATTCAGGTTCCCTTTTTTTCCCTGTCTCTCCATCACAGATGGAGCAGTTGTTACCTAGTATGAACTAGGGCATCTTAGCCTCTCTCTAGGGCTGTCTGTGGATACAATGGACTTGAGTTTCCTGGAAAGATCAGGAAATCTCCTATTAAACACAAAACATGGAAATCCTGAAAATCAACAGAGAGTTTAATAAAATCAAAAGTAAAAAAGAATTAAATAATACTAGGATCTGTTTAGAATAAAAAAAAATAAAATAGTTAAGCCACTGGTTAATTTGATTAAAGAAGGAACAAAACAGAATTACCAACAGCAAAAAGAAAAAGGATGAATGAGTTACCAATGAAGCTGAATTTAACGAAATTCTGAGGACTTATCTTGACCAATGATGTGCCTACAAAATTGAAATGTAAATGAATTGGAGGAAAACTTAAAAAAACAGGAATTGTTCAAATTGACAGAATTTAAAATAGAATACTTAAATAACTTGATTTTAGAGATATTGAAAAAACCACAAATGAAGTCCCTATGAAAAAATTCACAGGATCAGATCGATTTACTAGTGAATTACAACACTGAAGGAACAATGAATCTCCATGCTGTATAAATTATCTTAAATATATAAACAACGAGGGGCAGTGAGGAGCTCAGTGCATAGAAGGGCCTGTAATCAGGAGGACCAGGGTTCAAATCTGGCCTCAGACACTTCCTGGCTATGCGACCCTGGCAAGTCACTTAACCCCCATTTCCTAGTCTTTATTTCTCATCTACTTTGGAATCAATATTTAGTATTGAGTCTAAGATGCATGGAAAGGGTTTTTACAAAAAAAATACAGAAAGAATCCCAACAAATTCTTTTTGTGACACAATTATAGTTCTGATACCTAAATCAAAGAAAGCAAAAACAGAGGAGAACACTAGAAATTTCACTAATGAACTTTGATGCAAATATTTTAAATAAAATCCTAGGCAAGGAGATTATAGCAATATATCACAAAAATCATACACTGTGTATAGTTAGAAATATCTTGAATCCCTAAGAACTACATTACCCAAACTTCCTTTCTGTATTGCCTACAGTGCTTTTCCTTTTGGCTACTTTTGCATGGTCACGATTTGGATAAGTTCTGAGGTTTTGCCTTGTTCTTTCTCTTTTACTCTGGGATGCAGGCTAGTCATTACTTTTATTTAGTTTTTTTATGTTATTATTAATAATAAAACTTTATAAAATATAGTACCTTAGTTATTGAATATTAATTTTCATCTCTGTATTATGGTGACCTAAAGGGACAGAATTCTAAAAAATAAACAAAATATCTTGAGTTTTTCAAAGGAAAAAAATGGATAGCTTCGATAAGTTTTGCAAGGAGGCCTGCTTCTATTGCTTGCTGGCTCCAGATCCACCCACCTGTCTCCCACTGCTGCTGCACCTTCTCCTTCCATCTGCTTAAGTCACCTTTCCTCACAGCTCCTCCTCCCTTCCTGAGGCCTCCACTTGCCACAGGCCTAGACCTGCAAGGAGAACCTGCCATTCTAAGCTGCATTTTTTTCAAGAGAGTGACATATAAAAATCTTTCCACTCAATCCCTTTCCCCACCCCAAGTTCATATTCCAGCCTATCCTAGCTATTGTTTCAGCAAGGGTAAAACAGTGTGGAGCAGAAAAACTGAGTTATTGAGCCATGCCCCCCCTTCTAGCCATTTCTTAAGTCAAAGTCTTAAATTGACCCTGGACTCCTGCTGAGAGACTTGCAACTCAGGAATTGTTGTTTGTTTTTTGTTTGGGTTTTTTTTTTCACAAGAAAGGGACTCCTCAATTCTAGGAATATGGAGGCTTAGACAGAGTGAATCTTAAAACCTCCTCACCCTTACACACCGAGATAGAAAACAATGCACTTCAAAAAGAAAGAGGAACAAATCTAAGAACAGGACAGAACAGGGAGAATCCTACTGCTTCACAACTAAAGAGGTATGCCAAGAAAAAGGCTTCAATTCTTGAACTGTCAGGTCTGAGGGCATAGAAGGGGAATCCCAGGATGCCTCCCCTACTTGCTGTGCAGAGTCTCCAGCAGCCACAGAAATCTCAGGGCAGGTAGGCGTACCAGTCTGGAGAGAGGGCCTTGCTAGTGCTGGACTCAGGGAGTTGAATACAGGCACTGGAGAGGTGACTGGAGGAGAAAACCAGAAAAACACAGCAAAAATGCCCAGAAGATGGTGTCTTAGAGAGAGCCAAACCTCAGACCTCAGACCACGTGGCTTCCTCATACTGAGATAGAGAAGACAGGGCTTCAAGAGGAAAGAAAACCAGATTAAACACAAGGACATCACAAGGGGACCCCACTGATGGACAGCTCAGCTCAGTGAAAATGCTCCTTCTTGCCCCCTCGGGGTTTTTTTGTTTTTCCCTCCTCTCCACTTTTTTAGCCTCAGAACAGATAAAGCAGTAAGACTAATCCAATCAATACAGGACTAATCTCATCAATTGGACAGACAAGAAGTCTTCAGAGGGCAGAGAAAGTAATTACAAAACTCCATTGCCAGCTGGAGGAAGATCTTTCATCAAAGATCATTAAAATACATTTGCTCAAACTAGCAGAACAGAAAAGGAAAAAAATATGAGCAAGCAACAGAAAAAGAGAAAAGAAATTATAACTGACAGCTTCTTTCAAGGAAGTGAAAAGAGAGCAAATGGAATAGAAATAGAAGAGGAAGAAGTTCCAGCGAACTGGATACAGGTTTTGGAAGATCTCAAAATTCAATTAACTCAAGAATTTCAGGAACTCAAAAAGCAATTAAGAGAGGCAAGAGAGGCTGAATACAATTTGAAAAAGGAAATACATGAACTAAAACAAGAAAATAAAAGTCTTAAAAGCCAGAAATGTCCAGCTTAAAAATGAAGAAAAGGAGGCAAAAGATGATCTACAAAGAAAATCAGACCAGAAGGAGGATGACCAAAAAGCCAGGTGGAAATGCAGTCTTTAAAAAATAGAACTCAACAACTAGAAACAAATGACTTCACAAGGCAGCAAGAATATATAAAACAAAATTTAAAAAAATGAAAAATTTGAGGAGAATTTGAAACACCTCATTGATTCAACCAAAAATCTGGAGAACAGAGCTAGAAGAGACAATTTAAGAATTATGGTTGACCAGAACATCATGAAAAAAGAAAAAGTTTAGATATCATCCTACAAGAAATTATCCAAGAAAAATGCCCTGACATTCTCAAACAAGAGGGAAAAGTGGAAATTGAAAGAATCCACAGATCAACTCCTACATTTAATCCACAACTGACAACTTCCAGGAATATTATAGCCAAATTCAAAAAATACCAGACCAAAGAAAAAAATATTACAAGCTGCTAAAAAAAGTCTTTCATATACCAGGGAACCACAGTTAGGATAACACAGGATCTGGCTTGCATCTACATTGAAGGACCAGAAGGCATGGAGCATAATGTTCCGGAAAGCAAGAGAAGTGGGTCTGCAACCAAGAATCAACTATCCAGCAAAACTGACTATATTTTTGCAAGGGTAAGTATGGTCATTCCATAAAATTGAGGACTTGCAAGCATTCATAAAGAAAAAACTGGACATAAACAGAAAGTTTGCTACACAAACACAGAACTTAAGAGAATCACCATAAGGTAATTAAGAGAACAGAGGGAGGGGTGGGAGGAGGGAATAAAAAAATCTTTTATTTAAGGGACCCAATGAGTTCAATTGATTTGTATCCATAGAAGAAAAGAAGATATTGGCAAATATTAAAAATTGTTATCAACAGAGTAACTAAAAGAAGTTTACATAGAGGGAACAGTGACAAACTGTATAGGATATATATGTGTGTGTGTGTGTGTGTGTGTGTGTGTGTGTGTGTGTTTGTATGTATGTATGTATGTATAAATATATACAAAGCTAGAGGTGGAAAAGAAAGTAATATTAAAAAAACTGAGAAAACAAACAAAATGGAGTAAATTTATATTCCATAAAGAAGAGCATAGGGCAAACAGAAGAGAATATCAATACACTGGAAGGGTAAAGAAGAGGGAGAGAGGAAATATTTAATACTTCACTACATTGAAATCAACTTAAAGAGGGAAGAACAATCAGATCCATTGGGGCAGAGAATTGATTTGTGATAGAGAATTCCCTATAGAGAAGTAGAAGGGTAACAAAAGGACTGGTGGGGAGGTAATCAACACTATGAAGGGAGAGGTTGGGGTGAGAGGGTACCTTTAAATGACCCTAAAGAAGAATAAGAGTGGAATAAAAGGGAGAGGAGTGAAAGGGAAGTACAATAAGAGAGGTGATTAGGGGAACTGAATAAAAACAAAACCCTGGTATATAAGGAAATAGTGAAAGAAGAAAGGACAGGACAAAGAGAGAGAATCAAAATGTCTGGGAAGACAAAGTTAATAATTATAACTCTGAATGTGAATGGGATGAACTCACCGCCCATAAAACAGAAGCAAACACCAGAGTGGATTAGAAACCAAAATCCTACCATATGCTGACTACAAGAAACACATGAGACAGGCAGACATACATAGAATAAAAATGAAAGGATAGAGCAAAATCTATTGGGCTAAAACTGATAAAAAGAAGGCAGGAGTTGCAATCATGATTTCTGATGGACCCAAAGAAAAAACAAATCTGATTAAAAGAGACAGGGAAGGTAATTACATCCTAATAAAAGGCAGTATAAAAAATGAAGAAATATCAGTACTCAACATGTATGCATCAAAAGGAATAGCATCCAAATTTCTAAAGGAGAAGCTAGTGGAGCTCAAGGATGAAATATATAGCAAAACTATACTAGAGGGTGACCTCAATCTTCCCCTATCAGATCTAGATAAGTCAAAACAAAAAAATAAATAAGAAAGAGATAAGAGAGGTGAATGAAATCCTAGAAAAAATTAGAGTTAATAGATATATGGAGAAAAAATAAATCGGGACAAAAAGTATACACCGTTTTTTCAGCAGTACATGGAACATTCACAAAGATAGACCATGTACTAAGGCATAGAAACATGACAAGCAAATACAAAAAAAGCAGAAATAATAAAGGCAACCTCATCAGATCATAAAGCAATAAAAATTGTTATTAGTAAGGATACATGGTGAGGCAAAACAAAAACTAATTGGAAATTTAATCATATGATTCTCCAAAATAAGTGAAAGAACAAATCATAGAAGCAATTAATAATTTCATTGAGGACAATGGTAATGATGAGACTTCTTACCAAAACTTATGGGATGTAGCCAAAGCAGTTCTACAGGGAAAAATTATATCACCTCGTGCATGTATTAACAAATTAGGGAGGGCAGAGGTTAATGAATTGGGCATGCAACTTAAAAAACTAGAAAATGAACGAATTAAAAATCCTCAGATAAAAACTAAATTAGAAATACTAATAAAAATCAAAGGAGAAATTAATAAAAATAAAATTAAAAAATAAGACTAGAAGCTAGTATTTGAAAAAACAGATAAAATAGAAAAAGTACCAGTCAATCTAATAAAAAAGGAAAGAAGAAAACCAAACTAACAGTATCAAAGATGAAAAGGGAGACCTCACCTTTAATGAAGAGGAAATTAAAACAATCATTAAAAACTATTTTGCCCAATTATATGGCAATAAGTGTAGCAATCAAGGTGATATGGATGAATATTTACAAAAATATAAATTACCCAGATTAACAGCAAAAAAATAGAATACTTAAAAAAATCCCATATCAGAAAAAGAAATTGAACAAGCCAGCAAAGAGCTCCCTAAAAAAAATTCACCAGGGCCTGATGGATTCACAAGTGAATTCTATCAAACATTCAAAGAACAAGTAATCCCAATACTATACAAATTATTTGACGTAATTAGCAAAGAAGGAGTCCTAACAAATTCCTTTTATGACACAAATATGGTACTGACTCCAAAGCCAGGCAGACCAAAAACATAGAAAGGAAATTACAGATGAATCTCCCTAATGAACATAGATGTAAAAATCTTAAATATAATACTAGCGAAAAGACTCCATCAATTGATCAAGAGGGTTATCCATCATGATCAGTTAGGATTTATACCAGGAATGCAAGGATGGTTCAACATTAGGAAAAACATCCACATAATTGACTATAACAACAAACCAACAAACAAAAATCACATAATTATCTCAATAGATGCTGGAAAAGCCTTTAACAAAAGACAACACACCCATTCCTATTGGAAAACACTAGAAAGTATAGGAATAGAAGGACCTTTCCTAATAATAATTAAGAATATATATCTAAAACCATCAATAAGCATTATATGCAATGGGCATAAATTAGAATCCTTCCCAATAAGATCAGGCGTGAAATAAGGATGCCCATTATCACTTCTATTATTCAACATTGTACTAGAAACACTAGCAGTAGCAATTAGAGAAGAAAAAGAAATTAAAGGTATTAAAATAGGCAATGAGGAGACTAAGCTATCACTCTTTGCAGATGATATGATGGTCTACTTAAAAAAAGTTGCAGGATACAAAATAAATGCACATAAATAATCAGCATTTCTATATATTTCCACCACATAACAACAGCAAGAAGTAGAAAGAGAAACACCATTTAAAATCACCCTAGATAATATACAATACTTAGGAATCTATCTACCAAAACAAACACAGGAATTATATGAACACAACTAAAAAACACTTTCCAAACAATTAAAACTAGATCTAAACAATAGGAAAAACATTGATTGCTGATGGGTAGTAGGAGCTAACATAATAAAAATGACCATTCTACCCAAATTAATTTACTTATTTAGTTCCATACCTATCAAACTGCCACAAAACTTTTTTACTGAATTAGAAAAAAACTATAACAAATTTCATTTGGAATAACAAAAGATCAAAATATCAATATCAAGGGAAATAATGAAAAAAAAAACATGAAGGAAGGTGGCCTAACAGTACCAGATACTAAACTATACTATAAAGCAGCTGTCATCAAAACGATACGGTACTGGTTAAGAGACAGAAGGGAGGATCAATGGAATAGACTTGGGGTTAGTGGCATCAGCAAGACAGTCTATGATAAACCCAAAAAGCCCAACTTTTGGGACAAAAATCCACTATTTAACAAAAACTGCTGGGAAAATTGGAAAACAGTATGGGAGAGATTAGTTTTAGATCAGCATCTCACACCATACACCAAGATAAATTCAAAGTGGGTGAATAACTTGAATATAAAGAAGGAACTATAAGAAAATTAGACAAATGCAGAATAATATACTTGTCAGATCTCTGGGAAAGGAAAGATATTAAAAAGAGACCTCACTCTTCTGCCTTGGATCCAATTGACTCTAAGGTGGAACATAAGGGTTTTTTAAAAGATACAAAAAAGGGGGTGGGTACAGTTGGGTAGCTCAGTGGATTGAGTTCCTGTTCCTATAGTTGGGGAATGATCCTGGGTTCAAATCTGGCCTCAGACACTTCTCAGCTGTGTGACCCTGGGCAAGTCACTTAACCCCCATTGCCTAGCCCTTGCCACTCTTCTGCCTTGAAGCCAATACACAGTATTGACACCAAGATGGAAGGTAAAGGTTTGAACAAAAGATATAAAAAGAGACCTCAGTGAGCTAAGCTCTCTCTTCAGGATCGTGAGCAGACTTGGAGGAGGTCTAAAGCTGGTGGGACAGTGTTCCACGTGGTGAATGTTAAGACTGGATTTTCTTGAACTTCTCTTAAGGAATTTCCTTTTAATAGAGACTCTGTGACTGAAGTTTTTGCTTCATTTGCCTTCGAGGCCCTTCCGGGTCTTGGGATCAAGTCTGGATTTTCCCTTAGCTGAGGATTAATAATATCTACCTGGATTGAACTAGGGGATCAGAGCAAATTACTACTGTGTTAGATTACTTATCCTACCTTATCCTCTGTCTTATTTCCTTATTTCTACTTCCTCTTCTCATTTGTAAATAAATTCCCATAAAAGTCATTTTAACTTGAAGGTAATCTTTAATTGGGGACTGTTATTGTTCAATCCCCTGGGTGACCAACCTTTAAATATTTACCCAATAAAAACCTCTATTTACCTATTACTTACAATGACAGAAGCCAGCTGGGGATGAGCAGCAGGGCCCTCCCCAAACACTGGCTCCTACCACAGAAGATACCCAGGACAATTCCCATGGGCAAACCATGAAAGAAAGCCCTGGATGTAGCAGACAGCCAGTCACTACTCCTCTGAGCCCCCCAGACTATGTCACCTCAGGGCTGCAAGTGTCACCCTGGGGCCTCTGGGAGTCTTTGCTTCTGGCCCTTAGAGGTCACTCTGTCCAAACCAGAGCTGGCTAGAGTTCCCCACTGGAGCATTGTGGGTCAATGGCCAGCTAGTCTCTGCTTAAAGATTCCTAGTGTTGCGGCCATCACTGTCTCCTGAGGTAATCCTCAGTGGGGGGAGGCATCTGGGTGATGCATGGCTGGAATGTTGGACTTGGAGGTCAGGAAGGCCTGAATTTGAATTCTGCCTCACTCTTTCCTAGCTCTGGGCCTCTGGCCAAGTCCCCTAATCCCTTTGGGTCTCCTTTTCCTCCATGATAAAAAATGGCACCTACAGCACAGAGTCTTTGTGAGAATCAAATGAAATGTGCTTCAGAGGGCACTTTGCCCGCCTTCAGGCACTGCAGAAATGTTAGCTAGTGTGGCCAGCTTTCAGAAGGAGAAAAGCTGCCCCTCTGGAGCCCTACCTGACCTCTTTGCTCCCCACATTGCATGGCATTTGTCTCTTCCTCCAGCTGAGCCCTCAGTGGGAGCTGTGACCCTCTGCCCAGTCTGTCCCTTCAGAGAAGCCCGGGCCCCGGCTTGGCCTTTCCTCCAGAAAAGGGAGGGAATACACGTGTTCTCCCTCTGGGGTCCCTCTCACAGCACTGGGAGCCTCAGGCTGGCAACTGGCCTCTAGGGGGTCCCAGGCCCCAAAGCAGCCAGTCCTCTGGCTCTTGTGGAGTAGGTGGTCTGGAGCTGCCCTCTGAGCCCGGCAGGGCAGGCCATGGGGCGTCTGGGACTGTCCCTGCCCCACCGGGCTGCCCCGGCCTCCTGGACGTTTAGAGGTCTGGGTGCAGGTGAACTTGGGGAACAGGTTGTTGGCCTCAGTCCCAAGGGGAGCCCTCGGGGCCTCACCCAAGTTTCCCAGTGTGCCCTGGGGGAGGCGGGAGGAAGAAAGCAGCTACCTCTGCAGCCAGGGCCCTCTGAGCTCTCCTGGGCTCTCTGTGGCTGCTAAGCAGGAAGCCCTGAGTTCGGGGAGTCTCAGCTCCTCAGGCTCCTTCCTGTGGGAGAGGGTCATGCTGGGGCTTCTTCCCGCTCCCTGG
>NC_058132.1:17951238-17970312 GCF_016433145.1 Gracilinanus agilis | reverse complement strand
CCCCAGACCACGAATCCCCATCCAGTTCAGACCATCAGGCTATCCTAGAGCAGAACTGAGCCCCAGAGACATCTATCCCAACCAGGATGGGTCAATTGCCCCGTGGGAGCAACAGTCACCAAATCCTCCTAGGTAGGGATTTGCTCTGGACCCTTAGATGGGACTCTGCCCTTTCCTGGTCTTGGCTGTTCTTGCTGATAGACATTCTGGGAGAGACTCTGAGAACCCACCTTCCCAAGGGAGCCCTTGGACCCGAAACACGACCAAACTCAAAGACTGGAAAGAGAGGCCATTGGACTCATTCCAATTATGGGTTTATTTATTGCTTGTCAATCAGGCTGGCATGAGCTGCCTTGGGAGGGAGCCCTGTGAGTCTGCAGGCAGGAAGGAGCCTACTAGATGACCCTTGTTTGAGGTGTCCTGACTGAGCCTCTGGATTCTGTGCAGCTGAGCCCTGGGTTCTTCCTTGCCTGGAGGACGTGAGACCCATCCTCACGAATGACCCTTCTCAGCCCCCTGGGCCGGCCAACAGCCAAACTCTCCTGCTGGAGGAGGGAGAAAGGGCTGCAAGCAAAGCTGCCTTTGGGCAGTATCTGCCCATAGAAAGAGAGAACCTCTATTCTGGAGGAGCTGCTCTCCTGGGAAAGGGTTCCCAGCCCTTCTCAGGGCAGGAGGGCAGAAGGGCCAATAGGCAACAATTAATATGTAACCTGGGGACTGAGGACAGTCCAATGGCTACTTTCTACAAAGCTTGGTTCTTGGGAACTAAGCTTTGTGCAGAGAAGTAGACTGATTGAATTATAAGCTCTGCCCTGGCCAGTCTCTGGGAATGAGGCAGCCCCCCATCACCTCAGGCCCCACCTTGCTCTATTCATTCATAGATTCATAACTTCCTTAACAGGGAGAGATTTCCCACCTCTCTCCATACCTTGTCTTTGAGCATTGCTGGGCCAGAACATGATGCTGGCTGTCTCTGGTGTAGCAGGGCTCGTTTTCAAACATGCCCTTGGAGTTTGTCCCTGGGCTCATCGTCTAAGCACTTCTGCTCTGTTACAATGATCTTGGTCTCTGCTTTGCTGGCATAACTATCCCCCATGTCTTCAGGGGGGACCTCAGACTGCTGCTGGGGGTGCTCACAGCCCACCAGGAGGGAAGCCACTTATTTTCTCCCGAAGAGGCCATGAGACTAGCTGTGTTTGTCCCCAGAAGGGAAAACTAGGGGCAAAGGTTAGAGGAAATGCCAGTGACTTGAACTCACAGCTCAAACTTCCTAACCATGAGCTGTCCAGTTTGAGTTGTTTCCTAAAGTAGAGAGTTCCCCATCCAAGGAAGCATTTAAGCAGAACCCAGAGAAATATTTGAGTGGGAAAGTACATCTATTCAGAGACTGGTTCCTTCCACGCTGTAATTCCAGTTCTCTCTAATCCGTTGTGTTTCTACACTGCCCCCAGGTCGTAGTCTGTGTGCACATATACCAGATGCTGTTTGGGTTTCCTGAGTGTGACTTCTTCCTAGGAGATGAATGTGGCATCAGGGGGCACACAGGCCTGGCTCCCTTGGCACAGTCCAGTCCTCCAAAAATCAGGTTTGGAAAAGAAATCCTCCTCCAACTGCACCAGGAAAATCAACTACCCAAAGGGCCTTTCCAAGGGAGGACAGGTGGATTTGTTCCTGGGCACCGATGTTTGACAGCAGAGACCTGGTCTAGCGTCCTGGCTCTGGAATTTACTCCTTTTATGCATTCAGACATGTTGTTTGATCTCCCTGGGCCTCAGTTTCCTCATCAGTAAGATCAGAGCATTGTGCTAAGGTGACCTTAGAGATCATCTGCTAACATCCGCAGAGCCTCCCCATTGCCCTTGGAGTAAAAACCACACAGTATTTCCAGGGGTGCAAAGGTCTGCAAACAATGTAACCTCTCACTGGATCAATCCTCACAGCTATCCTGTGAAGTGTGTTTTATCATTCCCATTTTACAGATGAAGAAATTGGAGCCAAGAGAGGTCAACTGATTTTCCCAGAGTTACCCAGCTACTAAATGTTTTAGGAGATTTTTTTTTAAACACTTACCTTCCGTCTTGGAGTCGATACTGTGTTTTGGCTCCAAGGCAGAAGAGTGGTAAGGGTAGGCAATGGGGGATCAATTGACTTGCCCAGGGTCACACAGCTGGGAAGTGTCTAAGGTTAGATTTGAACCTATGACCTCCCATCTCTAGGCCTGACTCTCAATCCACTGAGCTACCCAGCTGCCCCCAGGAGAGTTTTGAACCCAACTCTTTTGAACTCCAAGTCTGGAGATTGAGTATTGGGGGTCATGATGTCTCATCAAAAAAAGTCCACCCATTCAAGGCGTGGCATTCAAGGCTCCCCTGCAATCTGGCACCAGCTGATCTTTCCTGCCTCATCTCCCCCTGCTATCCTCCAAACACTCTAATCGCCAGTAAGATGGGTTATTGTCCATCTGCCCCTCTACATCCTTTACACCCTACTAAAGAGAGGGCGCTGAGCCCCCTTTGGTATGGGGTGGAGGGGTTGTAGACAAAGATGGGATATAGGGAAGGACCAGCCCCTCCAGTACCTGCTCGTTTTTCCCTTCTCTATGGTGACCCGCCTTTCTTGGCCTTTCTTTTTGCTACCCCTGTTGCCTTCCTTCTTTTAGGACATCTGTTGGAGTGATGACAGTTGAAATGATGGGAATAGTGGGAGTGAGTGTGGGTCGGGCGTGGGATGAGGAGTGATGATTACGTGAGTTTGCTGTCCTGTTACGAGTCCTGGGTGGACAAAGGCTCGGACTGGCACTTGGACTGAGGCTCCAGCTTTGACTTCCACTGCGGCTTGGACTTGGCCTTTTGTCTCTTCTGGGTCTGAGCCACAAGGAGCTCCTGCATCTTCGGTGCCCATGGACACACGTGGAGGCCAGGGGCCACCTTCCTCCTCTCCCTGTCTGGTCTGGCCAGGCTTTTCCAGAGGAATGTCTACTGACCCTGAGTTATACGTCAGAGGCCATTGTTAGCCAGGCAAAGGGCTGGATTGTGATGTCAGTGGCAAAGCGGAGGTGGGAGCAGCAGCCGGAGTGATGGCAGAGAGAGGGAAAGGGGTGCAGATGAAAGGATGGTGTAGAAATGGAAAGGTGCTGATCCAGTCAATATCTCCAACCTGAAAAGGAACAAAGGGCCCTAGTCATGCTGGGACTTAAGAGGCCAAGCTGGTTTATTCTGAGATTTCATTTATGAACTTAATGCGCAGTCCAGGTAAGCTTCAATCATACATAAAGGAAGAAATTGAGTCCAGGAAAAAGAAAGTTTCTTTTTACCCCCCAAAGGACACAAAGTGTCACTCAAGCCTAGAGTTTAGGTCTTTTGGCTCTCATTCAGTATTCTGCTAAGTATGCTACTAGGTTGGAGTACCCAGCAAAAATCCTTCCTGGGCCAAGAAAAGATGGATAGTTAAGATGTTGGTATTGTTGCTGATAATGATGATAGAAAGGGTTAAAAATTAAGGTTGGAATAAATATATGAGAGTGTGGTTGCCGTAATTAATATATCTCAAGTCAAAATGAGTTTTTCAATTTAGTTATAAAATAGAGAGGGAAAGAGTAAGGTAGAGAGATGAGGGAGAGGATAGAGAAGGTATCTATCCTATCACACTAGATAATTACTCTGGCGCGGCTTGAACAGGCAGGGCTTGTTAACACTATACTGTAGGACTATAAATCGGAGGTTCCAGTGGTAAATAAAGCAAGGGTTCCAGACATGAGGCCTCCTCCAAGACAGGGGGGCCTTTCCAGAAGCTAGTCCCTCCAGGAGCCAGGAAAAGAGTCAGCCTTTTCAGTCACCCACGTGGTAGTCCAAAGAAATTATCCAAAAGCAGTCTTACCAGAAGCAATATGGGGTCCCAAGATGGAGCTCTTCCAAAGCCAAGTTTGAAGGAGAAAAAGCCCCCCACAGGAAGATTTTGCCACTTTTAAAGACCCTTCTTTCCCTCACATCCTGTGCCTTCTCCCATTTTACAAGGACCAATTGCAGTTATAGAATTTTCTTAGGACTCCCCAGGGGACAATCAGGTTTTTCCTCAGTTGTCCCCAGGTGGGTTGAGTTGTCCACCCACTTAAGCATAAAGTAGGGATGTATACACTTCTGATGATTAAATCTTAAAAGTAGGCAGGGAGGAGTTAATCCCATCTTCACAATTCCCCCTGTGATTCTTGGGGAGAGTAATCTCCTCAATGGATTATTTGACATAATTTTCTTCTACCCCTAAAAATCTTCTAACTTTCTTATCTCAGAAACTTTTCCTTCCCAGGACTTGTTTCCAAATTCTCTTCCTTTTTTCTTAAAGCTAATCTATGAAATTTACTCTATCCCTTACTTACTTCCTACACCATTATAAACTTCTTGAGAACAGAGGCTTTAAAAAAATTTTGCATCTAGCAGAGGACTTTTTGCACATGATACCTGCAGCTGGTGTGTACATAAATAGGAATATTCAACTTACATAGAATACAGGTATTTATACACATTACATGTGCATGTCTGTATACTAAGAAACATACTTCCTATATGTCTAGATGTCTTGTCTTTTCCCATAAGAACGTAAGTTCCTTTAGGGAAGTTCTTTATTTGTCCCTCCAATGTTTAGAACAGTGCTGTGTGCATAGTAGGCACTTAAAATGATTCTACATTCATTAACTTATTAAATATTTCTTTATTGCCTAATTGACTGACTTTCTCCCTTGGACTTCCTTTTGTAACTTTTGAAGGACATTATCCAACTCTGTGTATTGCAGTTGTGTTGCTGTCTGATTCCCTATTGGAATTTAAGCTTCTTGAGGGCAAGAACTGAGATTTTTATACAACTTTTGTTTCTCCTCTGGAGTCAAGCATAGTGTACACAATTATCCATTTTAGAAATGCTTGTTGTCTTATCCCTTCTACATTTAAACTTACATTATTGTAAAGTAAAGTTCTCCTCCTGAAGGAAAATATTAATATTGTGCTAGAATTTTAGCCCCCAGTCTTCCAGAAACAATTATTTAATGTAACACTTTTCTAAATCTATATATTCCAACCAAGAGAGAGAGAGAAAGAGAAAGAAAGAAATGTCCCAACTCACATGGTCTCCCCATGCCCTCATATACATATCTCTCACACAAAATAGCTTGAGGAGGTACTATTTATAGGAAGATCAAAAGAGGATCATCATGATATGTTCAAATATAGTTTTGAGTTCATATTCCAGGATATTTACTCCTCAATTCTCAACTCTTGTTCACTCTCTTTAAGCATGGAAAATCATCTCTTCCTTGTAAGTTCAATTTTGGTGGGGAGCAAGGAAAGGGGACAAGAAAGCTGTGACCCAGACCCCTCCTACATCGAAGAGGTAAGATCCTGGTCAGAGAAATGGAGAAGGGGTGACCCTCTTTTCCTTCTTTTCCTCTAGCACTGAGGCGGCTGCTAAGCTAGCTTTTTAACAGAGGAATTATTGAAGGGATAGTGGAGAGAGAAAGAAGAGGCTCTCTGGGTTTGGCTCAGGGGTGTGAGCATTCCCACCCCTTCTTCCCCCAGGCCATGCCACTCTTGTGAGTTCCTTGAAATAGGACCAGACCCTACCTCAGGTCCTTTCTTCCTGACCTCTTCTCTTCCCTACCACCTCTACCTAGACATCGTTATCATTTTTTCTTAAAGAAACTGTCTTTATACTGCCAATATCAAAAAGCCATTTTTCTTTTTATTTAAATAATTATTTTTATTCAAATAACAAGCTCTTATTTTCATTCACTTGCTTCTTCTTTCTGTGACAAAATTAAAAAATCCACAACCCTTTTCAACAAATACACATAGTTACGTAAAACAAATT
Source organism: Gracilinanus agilis (assembly GCF_016433145.1). Taxonomy (NCBI): domain Eukaryota; kingdom Metazoa; phylum Chordata; class Mammalia; order Didelphimorphia; family Didelphidae; genus Gracilinanus; species Gracilinanus agilis. Next base: position 17,964,456 of record NC_058132.1, on the reverse strand, counting down.
TCATCCCTGGCCATATAAAAATGTGTGTTTCACTCTGTGCCTCGATTCCCTCACCCCTTATTTAGGAAACAAGTGCCTTTTTTATCATGAGTTGTCTGGAATCTTGAGTAGTCATTGCATTAATCAGGGTTCTTAAGTCTTTCGATGTTGTTCATTTTATAATATTATTGCTTCCTTCACCTTCTTCTGCACATTTCACTATACATCAGTTCATGCAAGTCTTCCCAGGATTCTTCAGAGATCATAGCTTTCATGATTTCTAATGACATAAAACACTTCCATTATGTTTATATGCCATAATTGGTACAGCCATTTCCCATTTGATGGGAATTCCCCCAGTTTCCAATACTTCAGTCACCACAAAAAAGGACTCCTAGAAATATTTTTGTACATATGAATCCTTTTTCTCTTTTTTTGGACAGAAACCAGTAAAGGACATGAGCATGTTGTCTGATCTGAGATCAACCCACGAGGATCATTTGGGAGAGATCAGAAGAGCTCAGGTTTTGGAATAGGAGAAGTCACTCCCAGTCTGAGCAACCATATCCCTTTCTTTGGGCCTCCATTTTCTGCTTTGTAAAGAGGGATCTGGGGACCTGTTAAGTATCACATACTTGGAGATGAAAGGGCCATAGAAGCAAGCTAGTCTAGCTCCCTCACATTACAGATAGGGAAACTGACTGACCCCAAGAAGAGAAAAGGGTCAGCATATGAAGCTGATATAAGGCTCCCTTAACATATAGACTAAAAATAATATGTACACCAACTACCTCCTGAAACCATTGGCCATTCATTTGTTTAGCTTTAAATTTCTGCTTCCATTTTTCTACTTCCTTCTCATCATAGGAAAGTAATAAATTTGTCATCAGTGGTTGTTAATGTTAAAATCAAGTCAGGCCCTTCTATGGCTGCAAGCTTTGCAGCCATATCTGCCCAATCATTTCCCCTAGAGACAGGGTCAGTGCTACCTGTTTGGGCAGAGCAGTGAACTACAGCTAGGGCTTCAGGTAGCTGGAGAGCAGAAAGAACTCATTAATAATTTTTGCATTAGCTATAGTTTTTCCAGCTGAGGTTTAAAATCCTCTCTGAAGACATAACATACCCACTGAATGGCAAATTCCAAATACTCATCTAGAATCTCTATAAATTGTTGCCTTTTATCTTTTGCAATTATACAGGCATGCTTTAGGGCTAAGAATTCTGTACCCTGAGCACTTAGATTTGAAAGCAGAGAAGCTGACCACACAGCGGCAAATTCTGTGACTACAGCAGCTCCAGTGTAGCGTATGCCATCCCTCATAAATGAAAAACTATCAGTAAACAAGACTAGATCTAGATTGTCTAGAGGAGTGTCCAGGAGATTGTCTCGAGGCTTTTCAGCCATGGACACTAGTGTTTCACAATTATGTAATGGTTCTCCTGAGGCTGGTAAATCAGGAAGCAAGGTGGCAGGATTAAAAGTTGTACAACATTTTAAAGTAATATTCTCATTATTTAGTAAGGTTATTTCATATCTTGTAATTCTCTGATCAGAAAATGCCTGTGTTCTATGCTTTAGCAACAATGCTTCTACTTCATGTGGGCACATAATTGTTAATGGACATCCCAATACTAGATCAGCAGTTTTTGTTACTAATAAGGCAGTGGCGGCTACACCTATAAGACATGATGGTGCTCCTGAAGCTACTGGATACAGTTGGGCCAAATAATAAGCAAATGGACACTAAGAAGGTCCCAAAGTTTGAGTTAAAACACCTGAAGCTACTCCTTTCCACTCATGTACATACAAAGTAAATGGCTCGTTGTAACCTGAGATGCCTAGAGCAAGGGCAGACGGGATAGCCTGTCTGAGATTTGACAGAGTCGACAGGTATTCTGGCTCTAATTTAAGCGGTTCAGTGACTGAATCTCTTGTTAGTACTTTAAGGGGCTTAGTAATTTCCCCATAGCAAGGGGTCCATTGTCTACAAAACCCTGTTGCTCCTAAAATTGCTCTTAACTGCTTTTTAGTGGTAGGAGTGCTCAATTTTTGAATACGTTCAATGCGCTTAGGAGTAATAGAATGGGCACCAGCAGTTAAAATGAAATCTAAATATTCTACTTCGGGGAGATACCACTGAACCTTTCCTTTTAAGATATTGTGGCCTCTTTTATGTAATTCTAAAAGAAGATGTTTACTATCTTCTTGACATGTTGTGGCATCTGGTGAGGCCAAGAGTAAATCATCTATATATTTAATTAACTTGCTGTTTTTAAATGTTATATTATCTGTGTCTTGGCTCAAAATCTGTGCAAAAAGACTTGGACATTCAACATACCTTTGGGGCAAAGGCATCCACGTCCATGGGAATTTTTCCAGGTAAAGGCAAATATATGTCTGGAATCCTCATGAATAGGAATCGAGAAAAAGGCTGAACACAGGTCCACTACCATAAAGTAAGTGGCTGTACTGGGAATAGAAGAAATAATTGTGTTTTGGTTTGAAACCACAGGATGTCTCTTTATGACATGATTGTTTATAGCCCTTAAATCTTGAACAAATCAATATTGGGCTTTTCCATCTGGGCCTATTTTTGGCTCTTTAACAGGTAAAATAGGTGTATTATATTCTTATTTGCATGGGATTATTATTGCTTGTTCAATTAATGAATTTATTACTGGGGTGATTCCCTCAATTGCTTCTTTTGATAGAAGCATTGAGGGAATGGAGGGAGCTGGACCTCCTTTTGTCTTAATTTGAATAGGAACAGCCGATTTAAGTAGGCCTACATCTGAAGAAGATGTGGCCCAGAGAGACTTATGGATATCATCTGTTATTCCAAAGGTGGGAGGATCTTTCACCTCCTGACTCTCTGAGAGAAGTACAGGGAACAAATTTAAAGAGTCCTCAGGTAATTCTAATGGCATAGAGCCATCTGGAGTGCCACTATTGTGGCTTTAAGTTTACATAATAGATCCCTTCCCAGCAAATTTGTGGGGGATCTAGGCATTAAAAGAAAGGAATGTTCTACAGTTACGGGTCCCACATTTACCATGTGAGGAGAAAGTTGTGAGACCTTTTGAGATGTTCCTGATACACCTACTACATTTAGAGAGTCAATAGAATTACAGTTTTCATCTGGTTTACTCACCAGTACTGACATTGAAGGTCCAGTGTCCAATAAACAATTGTAATATGAATTTCCCACTTTTAGGGTTACATGAGGTTCCTTATTATGTCGGGAAGAATGTATGGGGATGATTGGCATCAAAACATCATGGGCTGGAAAATCAAAGGTTCCCCATTTTTATTCCACAGCCCTGTTCCCCCATCGTACCTTCGTAAAGATACTTGGGCTCCTTGGGCCCACCCTCAAGGGGCATTAACACCCTTGAGTAGTTCAGGGGTGAGCTCCACTTAAGATGTACTGTTGCAGGGTCATTTGGTATGAGTTATCATCTTCCTGATTTTTATTCCTAGCATTTTTATCACTCCCAGAGTTGCGATTCCTAGAATTAGTATTATTATTATTCCTATCATTATTTCTATAGTTATCTTTCAACTGGTATAATTTCTGATTACTCTTAACAAATCCCTACAGTTGATCATTGTGTGGCCCTTCTTCTCACAGAAGTGGCAGGTAAGGGATTGATAGTTAGATTCTTAGAGAAGGGACTATAGCAATGGTCGGCAACCTTTTTGGCTGTGAGAGCCATAAATTCCTGTGGAAGGAGGAGGATGAAGGCGGAAGGCACTGGAATATGAGATGGGGGCTAAAGGGCCCCCTGGGGCACATCCTGGGGCTTTGCCCAGACTGGCTGGTCGGGAGGTGGAGCCAGATATGGCTCGAGAGCCAAAGTTGCCGAGCCCTGAACTATAGTCTCTCCTTTATTTTTCATTTTTTTCTCTCGGCATTTTATTCTCTATTCTTAAAGCTTCCACTGAGTCACTGTCTTCCTCATGGCTTTGTGCATTGCCATTAAAAACATAAGATGTTACTCTCCTCAGTTCCTCAAGATTCATAGATTCCTAGTTTGGGCAGTTAGTTTTAACATAGTCTTTGACTACTTTGCAAGAATTCTCAACGAATTGTCTACATACTTGTCTAATATCCTGTTCTCTAGTCAAATCAAAGTCCATATGTATGTTGCCCACCTCAATGAACCTGTCCATAAAATGGGAGGGAGTTTCATTGGTATATTGTTGAGTCTCCTCGAATTTTGACCAGCTGTCAGGCATATCAGCACAAGCTTTCATGGCTGACAATAATGCTTCTCTGCCATTGCATAATTTGTTGTGATCTGGGATAGAATTTTAATTCTATTTTGGATCCTGGAGGGGCCATTTAAGGTCCTCCCTTACCTTTCTTCTGATTGGCCAGAGAGATGATTCTATCTTTTTCACCGTTTTGTCAGAAACTCTTCTAATACATTTTCAACATCCTGCCATTAGGTCATAAGTTTGGAATATATTCTCTAATTTTTTCACAATTAAGATTGGTTCTTTCTCAAAAGTAGGCATATTTTCTTTGAATCTAGCTAAATCTTGAGAGTTGAAGGGTGTATGGTGTCTTATAGAAACCAAGATGCCATCTTTATTGAAGGTGGGTATTTCCCTCAAGGGAAATAGGCTTTGGGCTGCATCATTTTCTGTTCCTGCCTCTAGGCTCCCCACCTGGTGATCAGTGGTGTAGGTAAGAGGAGGGGGAAGAGTAGGTAAGCTAAGGGGAAAGGGTTCGGGGTAGGCAGGGTTAGAAGGATGAGAGCTAGAAGGAGCAGGATGGGAAGTGAAGTGGGCAGGGGGGAAGGGACTGGGAAAGAGGGAGGGGTCAGGGACTGGGGCAAAGGAGGAGAAGGGTTAGGGGCTAGGGCAAAGGAGGGAGGGGTTAGAGGCTGGGGAAAGGGAGGAGGGGAGGGGTGTATTAAAGAGGGGCCAGAGCAACAGTAGGGACAGGTTGTAGGGTGGATTGAGTAGGGGGTGTGGCAGTAGCAGAAGCTTGTAGCTCAGTGTGGGACAAAGACTCAGATAATGATGAGGTCTGGAGAGATAAGTCTGCCTTACTCTGGAGTTTTTTAGAGTTCTGGTTCATGAAAGCCATTAACTTTCCCAGTTTCTCCTCAATATTGTCCAGTCTACCTGAAGTGTGTTCTTCATAGAGAAACTGAGATAAATCTCCTAATTGTATCTCCAGCATACTTAGGGTATTTCTTAAGTTTCTCTGAAAGAAAAAAGATAAAAACTCCACATCCTATTATAATTATACCCAGGAACAGTGATAAGTATATCCATTGTGGTATACTCTCTGGAAGTATGAGCCAATTGGAAATGGTATCAAAAATTATTTTGAATGGTTTTCTTATCATGTTTAAACTTAAGTATTAGATTGCTTGTAACTTTGGATTTTGTCAGTAGATGGCACTATTAAGGACTGGGTGTGGAATCTATTGTCTATTGTCTTTCAATCTATTGTCTTTCAAATGGTAATCCCATTAATTTCTGGCAGGCAGAAAAACAAAGCCTGTAGCCAGAGTTCTAGAGATTAGGTTTAGGAGGGTTAGACAAAGGCAGGCTGAGTTTCTTTCAGAGACTAAGTTTGGGAGGGGCAACAAGAGGTAGCTGAAACTCTTTGTAGCTTCAAAAGTTCAATTGCAAAAGTCTGAGGGAGCTTTCTCTTTTATCCTTCCCCCTGAAGCTAAAACTGCTAAAACCATGTGCTTCCCTCTTTGGGCAAAAGGCAGCTCAATTCTAGTTGGCCCCAAAAGGCTTTTGCTTCTCACTTAGATTTTTAAAAACTAGAGACACGTGGGGCTTGGAAAAGAAAGTAGACTCCCAGGAATAAAACGAGGCTAAGACTTAATTTCAGCCTAAAAATTCACTCTCCCCAAAAAGACCCTACTAATAAGCTAAATCCAGGACCTTCTGCTTTCCAGTACCTTCTGCTTTGGGTGTGGAGCAGAGCTGCTTCTAAGCTTTTTCAGGTGTGTCCCTGGGCTAGCTAAGAGACAAAGCAGTCTGCTTTTCCCCAGTAAGGCAACTGAAAAATTGGATTCATTCCCAGGTGAAACTAAGAATCAGCTAATTTGGTTATGCAAGGGGGAGGGGGGTGAAACAGTCTCCCCAGCTGAGGTCTCAGGGCCCTGCTGCTAAGATTTAAAAAAGGCTGCTTTTCTAATGTATTTTTAAGGCTAAAAGAAAGAAAATGTTTGATCTCAACTGTCTGGCAGCATTATGTGAATCCAAAACAAGCCGTAAAAAGGCTGACTTGGGGATAGTAACGAAAGTAAAAGAAAAGTCAAGAAAATTTAGGAAGATTGAGGGTATCCAAAACCGAAGTGGTCAGCCAAACTTTAAGAGGGGAACTAGGTATTAAGGTATGGTTGCCAGAAATCTATTAACTCTATTTCAAAATAAAATAGACCTAAGTTAGGATGACTTTTATGGTGGTTTATTTACAATTAGGAAGGTTGAAGATAGGGACATTGAGAGAGAGAAACCCTGGCCTGGACCTGAGGCCCAAACCAGGTAGGAATTTAGAGGCCACAGCAGAGGGGCACAGAGGTGAGTTTAACAAGGTTTCTAGCCACAAGGCCTCTATGAAGAGAGGCCTCCTTAAGGCTAGAGCATCCAGAAACACCAAGGGAAGAAAAAGAGAGTCAGCCTAACCTAACTTACCCACGTGACAATTCAAAGGGAAGCAGTCTGAGGTCTCATCAGAGATCCTTCCACACCAAGTTCAAAGTGCCAACTCCCTCCACAGGAAGTTACCAGCATATTTAAGAGATAGCATCTTTCATCACTTCCTGCATCCATCTCCAATTTCAAGTGGGCAAATGGCAGCCTCAACACTCTTTTGGACTGCCCAAAGGGTAGTCCCTTGTTTTGATTCGTCACTTACTATCATGTGTGGGTAACAGACCTCCTCCTTCCCCACTTAAATCTAAGTTGGGTGGGGTGACATTATTTCTGGTGGCTAGAGTCTAAACAATGAATGAGGAGGAGCTAATTCCATTTACACACTAGTAGACCCTGTAACTCATGCCAATAGTTTCTTTTTCTTTTTAAATTATTTTCTTTTCTCAATTGCATGTGGTAACAATTTTCAACATATGTTTTCTGAACTTATAAGATCCAAATTGTTTCCCTCTCTCCTTCCCCTCCCCACTCCTGGAGATGATAAGCAATTTGATCCAGGTTATATATGTAATTATGCAACGCATACTTCTATGTTGGTCATTTTTGTAAGAGAATATTCATATCAAAACAAAAACCCCCCAAATGAAAACACGAATAAACTAAAGTGAAAAATCATATGCTTTCATCTGCATTTGGACTTCAAGAGTTCTTTCTCTGGTGATGGATGGCATTTTTGTCCTATGTCCTTCAGAATTGCCCTAGCTCATTGTATTGCTGAGAACAGCTAAGTCTTTCACAGTTCATCCTCATAAAATATTGCAGTTAGTGTATACAATGCTTTCCTGGTTTTGCTTAATTCCATCTGTATCAGTTTCTGCAGATATTTCCAGCTTTTTCTGAAATCTTCCCATTTATAACTTCTTATAATAATATTATTCCATACATACTACATACTACAATTTATTCAGCCATTTCCCAATTGATAAGACATCCCCTCAATTTCCAATTCTTTGCCACCACAAAAAGAACTGCTATAAATATTTTTGTAGAAGTAGCTCCTCCTCCCACACTTTTTATCTCTAGCAGTGTAAGAGGGAGATTTTAGGTATTTTATAGATATATATTTAAAATGTGATCGCCAGGAATCAACAATTCAGATTGATTCTATAATTAAAATAGACCCAAGTCAGGATTGGGTTTAAGGTAGTTTATTTACAATTAGTAAGGTATGAGATAGGGAAATAGAGAGAGGGAGAGGCTAGTCCAGGCCTGGAGAGACCTGGATGGAGAGAGAGGGTTAAAAGGTTAATTAAACTAGGCTACAAGCCACAAGACCTTAGAAATCAGAGAGGCTATAAGCCTACTTAAGGCAGAGTTTGGAAACGCCAAATTAGGCCAAAGAAGTCAGCCTAACTTACCCAAGTGACAATTCAGAGTAGAAGCATTCTGAGGTCTCAGCCGAGCACCTTCAGCACCAAGTCTAAAGCTGGAACTCCTTCACCAGCTTGTAACCCACATATTTATAGAAATAGTGTCTCTCGTAATTTCCTGTGGGCCCACCTCAAATTCAAGTGGACCAATGGCTGCCTCTACACTGATTTGGACTGCCCAAAGGGCAGTCCCTTGTTTTTGATTTGATACTTATTGTTAGTGTGATTAACTATCTCCCCTCCCCAACTAAGGGAGATGGGGATGATATAATCTAGATGCCTAGGGTAAGTAGATTTTTGACTATGAATGGGATAGAGTTAATTTCATTTACACAGCAGTGGGATTACAGAATCAAACATTATGCATAGTCTTAGAGCCCTTTGTGTATAGTTCCAAATTGCCCCCTAGGATGATTGGATCAGTTCACAATTTCACCAGAAATGTATTAGTGCCCCAATATTGCCACATCTCCAACATTTTAGTTTTAAATAACTAAACAAGGGAAAGCAAAAACAGAAGAAAATTAGACATTTTCCTTATGAACTTTGATGCAAATATTTTAAATACAACACTAGCAAGGAGATTATAGCAATATATCACAAAGATCATACACTATAACCCAATGGCATTTTCCTTTTATTTTCAATGTTTTTCTCTAGAAAACAGTTTTTAGTTCTCCATTTTTAGGAGAAGAGGCACTAGACCTAGAATTCTGTAGCACCAAAATAAAAGTAAGATCTAGGAAGACAGAGAGGGAAAGAATGGAGAGGCAGCAAAGAGAATGGGGGGGGGGGGCTGGAGATGAATTCAAAGAGAAATGGAGAGTTGTCAGCAAGTTGTAGCTCAAGATAACAGCCCCAGTGGCTTTCCTTCACTCTACAGGCCAAACAGGATCCAGTTTTGATGGACTTGACTCCCTGCTCATTTCTGCTCTAAGAATGATTTGGGATGCCTTGGAGAACTGAACTGAACAGGATTCCTGGATTGACTGCAACAGTACTCAGAAACTTAACCCAGTCCCTTCATGGGTGAGGATGGGCTCCAACATATGCCCCACTGTGATCAGATGCAAATCAGGCTGGTTCAATCATCCCTGGCTTCAGATCTTCCTCTCTTGCTATAGGTCTCCTTGTGTCTTCTAGGTGGTACTACCAGGACAGAAATGTCTCTGGCTCATTACTCCGAGAAGTTTCAGGGAGTAGCAGTTGACAGCTAGTGTGGCCTAGGGCATCTTTGCCTCTCTAGGGCTGTCTGTGGATACTATGGACTTCAGTTTCGTGAAAAGATCAGGAAATCTCCAATTAAAAACAAACATGGAAATCCTTAAAATCAAAAGAGTTTAATAAAACAATAATAAAAAAGAAATAAAATTAGGATCTGTTTTTTTTAAATAAAAAACAATAAAACAGATAAAGAATTGGTTGATTTTAAACAGAAATAGCAAAAAGGACAAGGATGAATGAGTTACCAATGAAGTTGAAATTAAAGAAATTCTGAGGACTTCTTTTGACCAATGATATGCCAGCAAAATTGAAATGTAAGTGAAAGGATGAATACTTACAAAAATATGAATTGCTCAAATGGGCAGAATTTAAAATAGAATGCTTAAATAACTTGATCTTAGAAAAAGATATTGAAGAAATAACAAATGAGCACTCTGAAAAAATCCCCAGGATTAATTCGATTTACCAGTGCATTACAACACTGAAGGAACAATGAATCTCAATGCTATATAAATTATCTTTAAAATATAGACAATGAGGGGCAGTGAGGTGCTCAGTGGATAGAATCAAGAGGACTAGGGTTCAAATCTGGCCTCAGACACTTCCTGACTGTGTGACCCTGGGCAAGTCACTTAACCCTCATTGCCTAGCCATTCTCATCTACCTTGGAAACAATACTAAGTGTTGAGTCTAGGATGGAAGAGAAGGGTATTTTAAAAATAGGTAAAGAAAGAATCCCACCAAATTCCTTTTGTGACGCAAATATGGTTTTAATACCTAAACCAGGGAAAGCAAAAACAGAGAAGAAAACTAGACATCACTAATGAACTTTGATGCAAATATTTTAAATAAAATACTAGCAAGGGGATCATAGGAATATATCACAAAGATCATATACTATAACCAAGTGGGATTGATACCTGGCATGTAGGGCTGGTTCAATATTAGGAATACCATATTTGACTATGTTGATAATAAAAAAAAGTCATATTATATTCATTGGTGCAGGGAAAGAGTTTGACAAAATATAAGACCCATTCCTATGAAAAGTATCAGGAAATGCAGGAATCAGTGGAGCCTTTCTTATCATAAGTAGTATGTATCTAAAAGGAAAGGCAAGCACTATCTATAATTGGGATTGTATTAAAAAAGTATTCCTGATAAATTCAAGGTTGAAGCAAAGAGTCCATTTTCACCTCTATTATTCAATATTAGTCAGCATTGTGATAGAAGTGCTTTCGTTGTTGTTCAGTTGTGTCTATCTCTTCATAATCCCATTTGGGGGGTCTTCTTGGCACAGATGCTAGATGTTTAATGAAAGAGAGAACTTTCATGCATTCCTGATGAAAAGATCAGAGCTGAATACAAAATTTGACTCTCAAATACAAGACTCAAGAAAAGCATAAAAAGATAAACAGGAAAAAGAAATCATAAGGGGATCACTAAGTTTAAGCTGTTTATATTCTTATATGAGGAGATGATACTTATAATTCCTAAGAACTCTGTCATTGTTAGAAGGAAGAGAGAAGGGTAGTTGGGTGGCTCAGTAGATGGGGAGCCAGGCCTAGAGATAGGAGGTCCTAGGTTCAGATCTTGCCTCAGATACTTCCTAGTTGTGTGACCCTGGGCAAGTCACTTAACCCTATTGCCTAGCTCTTATCACTCTTCTGCCTCAGAACCAATACATAGTATCAATTATAAGATGAAAGGTAAGGATTTTTTTTAAAAAGGATACATAGGCAGAGAGCATGGGTATGAATTGACTATGTGGCATGATTAAGAATAAATAAAATTAAAGAGTGAGAAAGAATGATGAACTGCGAGAAGGGGGAAAGGAGAGCGAGAACAGGGGAAGTTATCTCACATAAAAGTAACCCATAAGGAAGACTTTTTATAATGAAGGGGGAAATGGGACATGACAGGCAAAACTTGAACCTTATAGTCATCAGAATAGCTCAAAGAGGGAATAACACACCCTAGCTGGGGTATAGAAATCTACCTTACCCAACAGGGAAGAAAGAGGGCAAAGGTAAAAGAGAAAGGAGGAGGCTGATACAAAGGAGGGAAGAAAGAAAACAAACTTTTGAGTAGGAGCAAGGGAAAAAGAGAGGGAAAAGGATAAAAGGGGGGAAATAGAGGGGAAGGAAATATAGAGCTCATAATCATAACTGTAAATGTGAATGGCATGAATATAATGGAAACATAACAGAATGGATTGAGAAACAGGATCTAACAAGATGATATTTATAAGTGTTACATTTGATACAGAATAACCCTGAGTGAAAATAAGGGGCTACAGCAGCATCTATCAGACTGCATCAGAAGTTAAAAAGCATCAGGGTAGCAATCTTGATCTCTGACAAAGCAAAAGGCAAAATGGATCTACTTAAAAGGGAGACACTGGGAAACTTTTGCTAAATGATATTGTTTTGATTAAAATTCTCTGCAGACCATATCTTATTTTTTAAATAAAATTATTTATAATTATTAAAATTATAATAGCAGGTCAGAGAAAGAAAAAGCACATGCTGCATGTGGCCAGGTGACTAGTTCTCCTGGCTACCACCTCTATTCACAGGTTGCTCCATACTAGAGCCAGATCATGGGCCTCTTCAGTCATTGGTTCCAAATGTGTGGCATAAATGTGAGTCCTCAGCAGCTCAAATTAAAATCCTGGATTCTCAGAGAGAGAGTAGAAGAGACAGAAGTTTCTTCTTTCTCCTGAGAGAGAGCACCTGCCTAGGTGGGCAAATGCAATGCATGGGCACAAAGACAAACATTATGGAGGTTTCTGATGTGGGAACCCACCCTCATCCTCTGTCTGACTCCTTCTGGAGGGACAGGGTAGGGGAACCCAGGACTTACAGTCTAGGTGAGAAGTCCATCCCAATCAGAAAACAGCAAGATATTATAGCATGAGCTCCTCACTAGCCCCTACTTGGGAGGGTGAGGTGATGGGGAAGGAACCATGTCCTCAAAAGTGACTCTCTTAGCTTCTACAGATATGAAGTGTGGTCTACTACCTTCCTTGTTTCTTGAGCTGTGTCAGGATGTCCTTAGACAGAGAGCACAAGGAGCCTCCAATCTCCCCAACTTGCCAAGCCTGCCTCCTAAATCTACTAAGCAAATAATCAAGGATGTCATTGAAACTAATGCAGGCTTGCTTCCACCTTCCATTCTTAATTGAGGGTCTAAGCTGGATGTTTTACCTTGAGAACACACAAATTTATTTCGTTTCAACAGGAATAGTCTCACTTTCTATCCCCTCTACCAGTTTATGCTCATCACAACCTCCCTTTCCCAAGACCCTTTGATGGCCAGACTCAGACTTGGGTCCTGACAAGAGGCAGATCTACTGGACTCCAGCAGTAACCACGCCATGTTTGGAATGGCTACACAAAGCTTCTATAGCATCTCCTAGCAGGGAAGACAAGAGAAGAGAGGACTCCACCAATGGCCTCAAAGATCAGGCAGAGGTTCAGATGTTAGATTTTTTTGCAGTAAAATTAAAAGGTTGATTTCGGGCTCCAAAAAGAGATTAAGTTTTCATAGTCCCATACACAATGAAGTAAGATCAATACTAAATATACATGCACCAAACAATATGCAATTCAAATTCTACTTACTTTGTCAGATTCATTGGCTTATAATCATGCAAAAGAACTTCTAATAATTACTTTTATATCACTCTTCATTGGTGATCAATTCATTCTTTTCAATTTTTGATACTGGTAGCTCAGTTTTCTTTCTTTCCTTAAAAAATTAAGAACCAGAGGTTCCGGGTTAAGATGGCGGCAGAGTAAGAAGCAGCTCTTAACCTCTCCTGACAAAACACACAAAACTCCTCAAGGGGACATAAAAACAAGTCCAGACGAACAGAGGAACCCCACAACAGGGCACAGCGTGGAAGGTACGTGGAATCGAGACATTTCCAGGCTAAAAAGGACTCTC